>NW_026068005.1:2433800-2435948 GCF_014885135.2 Alexandromys fortis | reverse complement strand
ATAGAGAGAGAGAGAGAGAGAGAGAGAGAGAGAGAAAGTGGAGTCATAGAGAAGTCATATAGCTGCTTACAGGAGACAGATGCACTGGAACTTTGCCAGTAAACCACAGTCACATGGTGATACACAGATTAGTGGAGATGAGTTAGTTTAGATATAAGAGCAAGCTAAAAATATGCTTAAGCTATTGGCCAAACAGTATTGCAAGTAATATAGTCTCTGTGTGATTATTTCGAGTCAGGGCGGTAGGGAAGCAAACTAGCTGTCTCTGCCAACAGACAGGCATCTTAGTCAAACCCACAGCTCCTAACCAACTTGCTATGGGGATCCCCTGTCTCTGCCTGCTGGGGCTGGAATTCTATAACTATTTTACGTGGCTTCCAGGGATGCAAACTCAGGCTTTCATGCGTATATGGCTTTAACTGCTGAAGCACCACCCCACCCCTTTTTTAGACTTTTATCCATAGAGTTCCACGAATCTAACTCCTGGAAAGGCCTATCAATCTTGTGATAAATGCCACTTTTCAGGATAACTTGCTTTGTTTCCCAAATATGAAAATGGCCAAGATGAAGGATCTCTGACTGTATTTCTATGTTTTGTTTAAGCAAAACAGTGATTTTTCTTCAAGCAAAGAAACCACCTGGGTCCTCTTTCCAGAGATCCCTGGAAACATTGCGCTCCAATTTTTCTGATCTTGTGTATGAATTTTTCAAAAGATGAAGGCAGCATACAGACAGTTGACCCTTATGGATTTAGCTGTCATGAGAGGGGAGGGGCTGAGAATGTTTTTTTATTGACAGGCATAGGTAGTCTAGGGATGTGGCTCATCTGGCAGAGTGCTTGCCTCGCATGTATGAAGCCCTGGGTTTGACGTCCAACACCATACACAAGTTTATCTTTGGTTACATAGCAAGTTTGAGGACAGCCTGAGATGCTGCCTCAAACAATGAAAAGGGATGGGGCTAAAGGTGGCTTAATAGCTAAGAATATTTATTCCTTTCAAATTAGCCATACTGAGTGACTCACATTCCAGTGCAACTCCAGCTCCGGGGATCCAATGCCTTCTTCTGGCCCCTGTGGGCACCTACATTCACACACACACACACACTCACAAATAAAAATAATTTTAACAAGCAAAACAAAAAAAACCCTAGCAAAGATGACAACAAATGCTCCCTTGGTGTGTTCATGTTCCTTTAACTAAAATTTCATGGTTAGGTTATACCAAAGATGCAACAGCCTGAAGACAAGCACTCGTTTGCCAGGGAAGTGATCAGGAAAACAGAGAGCCCTAATCTCTAGAAGTCGCTAGCCTGGGGGAGTGTCCCAAGACCACCCATTAATGAACTTTGTCTCCTTAGGTGAATGCTAAGTGTTTTTCCCACTGAAGTTGCTGTCATTGCCTAAAGCATCCTTAAGAGATAGAGCAAGCAATGTTCAGGGTGGAAGAACAGAGGCCCTTCGGCAGCAGCAATAGTGGTTTTGACCGCTCACAGGAACACACTAGATGCCTTAAATGCCTTTAATGCCGAAGTGCTAATGTAGCCCATGTTGCCTGGGGCTTGGCTAAGATTGGTCTTAGATTTGTGAATAGCCAACCTGATAGAAAATGCAAGGATTTAAGCAATTGGACAGATTATTAGAGGCCGGTGAAATAGTAAAAGGGTAGGCTTGTCCTGGGTGAGAACCCAAGTTGAATCCCTCCAACCCATATGTAAAAAAAAAAATAAGCAGGCGGAGTGGTAAGCAGCAATAATCCCAGCACTGGGGAGACAGAGACAGGAAGATCCTTAGGGTTTGCTGGTCAGCCAGTCAAGCTCAGTGAGCAAGTTCCAGGTTCAGTGGGAGAACCTGTCTGTCTGAAAATGAGATCTCGGAGAATGATGGAGGGAGACACCCAAGTTTAACCTCTGCCATTCACATTCATGTTTGTGGACACACACATACACACACACAGGGTAAAACAGACACATGTTCTTTTCTACTCCCCCCACCCCCCGTAGTGAATTTTATCCCAATTAAATGGTTTACAAATCTATCCATCAACAGCAAGTCTGAAAGGCTTGTGATTTCTTAACAATGTATCTATGGCCTTTGAACTTGGATCTCCTGTATGGGAAAGGACTGGGCGGGGGGGGGGGGGGGGGAGG
>NW_026068005.1:2404204-2433747 GCF_014885135.2 Alexandromys fortis | reverse complement strand
GGGGGGGGGGGGGGGGGGGGGGGGGGGGGGGGGGGTGAAGGTGGAGAGGTTGAGAGGGCTATAACCATAGGTGCGATTTTCTCTCTTCTCTAGGGAGTCCATGACCACAGCGTAGCCGAGTTCCAGGGGACGTGATTAGCTAGTGGTGCTTGGGCCTCCAGCTACCTTGACTACCAAGTTACCTGCATGCTGTATGTGTGTTTCTTAAGAGCATTCCTATTAAGGCAAGCCAAGTCAGCCTTGAAAGCAGGATGCCACATTAGAAGGCCTGGGGGCTGGGCAACATTCGGAAGGATGCCTTAAAAAAAAAAAGCAACTCTTACAACCAGGCAGGCATAAATCAAATGCTTCAAATTTACCAAAAACAAAAAGGATATATTCAATATGTCTTCAAACTGTATTCTTATGCTAAAAACCTTTCATCACTTCCACAATATCTATCATTTTCGTATGCAACTGGTTTGCTTCAATAAACTCAATTCTGTGAGTATCTATTTGATGTAAAAAAAAATCTGTGCATGTGCATATGTGTGTGTGGGGGATGAGATGGAAGGAGGGAGGGTAGGGGAGAGAGATAAAAGAAAGGAGAAAATATGTACATGAGAGAAAGGAGACACGAGGAAGGAAAAAGAGAAGGGACA
Organism: Alexandromys fortis; assembly: GCF_014885135.2. Classification (NCBI taxonomy): domain Eukaryota; kingdom Metazoa; phylum Chordata; class Mammalia; order Rodentia; family Cricetidae; genus Alexandromys; species Alexandromys fortis. The sequence goes on along the minus strand of NW_026068005.1, from coordinate 2,433,106 downwards.
GAGCATGGAGAGAGGGGGACGGAGGGGGGATTATAATAGACTCTTTTAGGCACCTGTGTAGAGGAAATCGTGAAGGGCCGTCTTTCAGCTTCATTAGGAAAATATTCCTTAAAATACCGACAGGATTTGGTACTAGGCTGGTGAATAACGAACAAAGATAAACTGATTAGAAGGTTCTGCTGTCCTGAGCTTGACATCACCATCACCAACATTGATTACTAGGAAGGCTTTGGAAAGGGTGTAGGTGACACAGATCCCTGGCAGCCTTCAGTGCCGACTCCAGTTTGTGGGGTTCCTTTGACATCTCCACTTTAACCCGCTCTTGCACTACAGGACTGCTTTGGACTTCTTCTTTCTTTTCCAATTGCAAGTGATCAGCGGAATGCCTTTCAGAGAAACGTAGACAATTCATCTGTCTGGGCTGCAGCTCTGCCCACTAACTGCCTTCCCCTCTGGAGACGCGAAACTCTGGACAACTCCCTGATTGCTCTGTAGCTGAGATACCATCACGCTCACAGTTTGTGTCCTTCCCAGTGGCAAATTAGTCTTCTCGCTACCTCTGAACCGTTTTCCTTGTTTCCTAAGACCCAAGTGTTTCTCTCGGCCTTACACAAGCAATAAAAGCACATAAACGCCACTGCCCAGCGTCACACACCTGCTTCTTCCACCGATGCCCTCTGAACGAGCCGCGGTGGAGGGCAGCCTGGCCTGCTCCATGAATTCATATTCATCCCACACGCAGAATGCTCCCACCATGGCCGGCTGAGAGCTTTGCCTGGCGCCACCCGCCCCTGGCACTGTCTCCAGTTGAGAACAAGTCCAAGAAATAGAAAAACATAAAAAGCTATTGTCCATGTCCAGTGAGAAATGAAACGCATTGGACCAAGCATCACAACTTCCTTAAAATAATACACCTCTTTATCACTTTCACATGGGGATCAGGCTCAGGGCTGGTGAAGTCATAAACCTTCTGAAATCAATGGCTTGAGCCATCGCCACTTGATTCTAACACATCCTCTTTTTTTTTTTTTTTTTTTTTTCCAAAGAAGGCAATTTATTACAAACTTTCAATGGCCTCACCTTATCTTCAGCACTAAATTTGGTCCAGGTCCTGCTTGGCTTTATAGTGTTGGCTGCAACCAGAGGGTTGGAAGCAATTTATTAATAACAGAACATGCATGGCCTGAAGCTCTGGCTCAGGAAAATGGCTTATGAATTACAGTGTCATCGCAACCCAGAGTTTACCTCATCTAGAAAGAATTAATGACACATACCAGATTTCTTTGGCTTGTCCCCAGGCTCACTCATTCTAGATTTTTGTTGTTGCTTGCTTGTTTTAGGAACTATCTCTTAAAGATCTCCCAGGCTGGTCTCAAATTTGTTAAGCAGTCAAGGATGTCCTTGAACTTCTGAAACTTCAGCCTGTGCTACCTGGAAACTGGGATTACAGGCTTACACCAACGCGCCTTGCAGGTTTACTTGGTTCAGGGCTTGAACCCAGATTTTTATTCATGCTAACCAAGCCTCCTGCCAATTTACCTCTCCAGTGCTCAACCCAGATTGGAGGCTTCTAGTTATGGGTGTGGCTTCCTGGGGATTAGCAAGGGAAGTGATTGTATCATCTTTTACCAGCAATTCCTCCATTTCATCTGAAACAAAGTCACAGCTACAGTGGAAACTACAGGGCAGGAAAGAACAAGGTTTCATCGTCCAGAGTAGCAATGGCATTTTTTCCCCTTCAAGGGTAAGCAGGCTGGCCTGGGAAGCTATAATCAGATTTGGCTTGGGGACTGGAAGCGGCACATTTGTCTGGTTGCCTCAGCTGAAATCTTGCCCCCAGGATTCTCTGTTCATGTGCTCTTCCCTCCATTCGTCTCATGGGAGGAAAGCGATGTGTCAAGATGTTCCAGCCAGGCCAAAGAGCAGCGTCTCAAGGTCACAGCTCACTCATCTGTTCAACAGAAGCGGTGGGCCAGACAGGCTAATGTCCTCCTGGTCTTGGAAAGTTCTGACTCTGGAGGGTTCTGGCTTAAGGGTGATGTCATAAGACCTTATCCCGTACAAGGGCTTCAGAAATCAATAACCACCCACTCATGTCCCTGAGGATTCTTGTTTTAGCCTAAAGGAATTCAATATCTTCTCAAGAGAAAGCAGATGACTATCTAATAGCTGGATAGCCCAGTGATTAGCAGAGCGCCCATGCTTAAGGAGTAGGAGTTCCTCTTCCCACAGCTCACTGGACAGGTTTGGTGCAAGTTTTGCCTTAGTTCAGCAAACTGCTTTATTGGCCAGTGGGGTTTTAAAGCTTACCATGCCCTCCATGTTCTACCACACTGTTTTCTGGATGTTTCTAGATTCCTCATCTAGCTGCCTCTCCACATACATACACTTGTAAGATTGGAAAATGTGCCATCAGGAATTAGCCACAGAAACAGTACACATTCACCGTCACCAAAAATCATCTGGTCACAAAAGGCCATGACTCTTTAATTCCACTTACATATAATGTCCAGAGTAGACAATTGCATATGACAGGAGATGAATTAATGGTACCCAGGGGATGAAGGAGAGGGAAATTGGATGGCTGGGAATAGGTATAAGACCTTGCCAATTACTAAAATCTCCCAAACTCTAAAGTTGAAAACAGTGAGCTTTATGGTATGGGAATTATGTACTAATAAGTTTGTTCTTCAGAGGTTGGTGAGAAAGGGGGGTGGGCACTTGCCACTGAGTCTGATGGCTTGAGTTCGAGCCCCAGAATGGGAGAAGGAGAGCGGTAACTCTCACATAGCTAATATACAGTTAGAGAACAGGATTGGTTACAGTTGCTATTAAAACTATAAAAGGAGCCTCTTGAGATAGCTCAAGGTGTAAAGTGCTTGCCACACAAACATGCGGATTTGACTTCTGATCCCCAGCACCCACAGTAAAAGAGAGGCAGAGTACTGGGTACCTGTAATTCTAGCATTGAGTATGTGACACAGGAGTAGCCCTAGAGCTCACTGGCCAGTCATCTTAGAAGAATCTGTGAACGCCATGTATGGTTGGACATCCTGTCTTGAATAGAGAGCAAGGGAGAAAGACACCCAGTGCCACACCTCTGGTGTACACACACACACACACACACACACACACACACCACACACACACATACACACACACCCCACACACACATACACACACACACACCACACACACACACACTCAAATTCATGCACACATGAACATAATCAAATAATCAAATAAATAAAAACAACGGGGACAAAAGAAAGGAAAAAGCAAACCAGAGAATGTTAGCAGAGTGACTGGGATGCCCTGGAAGGAGGAAGAGAATTCTGTTCCCCAACTCAGTACAGACTTAAGCAAGCTACCTACCTAACCTCTTTGGGTATACGATTTCCCAATATCCTGTCATTGTGAGCCGTGGAAGCTAATAACTGGGACACCATTGTCTGGAATTAAACGCTTAATTCAATTCAAGTACCCTCAGCAGGAAAAGAAGGCTGAACTAAGACCCATGGGCCATTCTTTCGACAGGGACGTGGATAGTGCCTGAACAAGGCCAGGGAGCCTCAGACACATGACACGGCCTCGTTTTAGATTCTACTTAATTCATTTAATTTTGAGACAGAATTGAATACAGCTGAGGCTGGCCTGCAACTCTCTATGTAGCTGAGGATGATTTTGGCCTTCTGATCTCCCTACGTCCACCACCTAAGAGCTGGAACTACAGACATGCACCCTCACACTGATTTTATGTGGTATTGAGGATGGAATCCAAAGCCTTGTGTGTGCAAAAAAGTACTGTGCCGGCTGAACTCCATCCCCAGCCCATTTTTCAAGACCTGCTCAGTTATGATGGCTCTGTTAACACAGGCTTCCTTCTCCCACTGTCTCGCTGAGGAATGCAGGCAGCCTGTTTTTACCTTTTTCAGGGGAGGAAGCTCTGTTCCTTGCCCACACTTCTCAAGCGTAAAAAGTCTTGGGCGTGACACTCTCTCCGTTAATGGAACCGAGGTCCTTTTCATCAGGCAAACACTGGTCAGATTTAAATGTCAATGTGCCACAATTTAGAATCACCCGGGAGGAGACTCACAACCGAGGAAGTTTGTTAGTCAGTTTGTCTGTGGGTGACAGTCTTGACTGAGACAGGAAAAGCTACCCTGGATCGTGTTTGGCATCACACTCTGGGCTGAGCAGGAGCCGTGAGCCTATAGGCAGCATTGCTGTCTGTTTGCGACTATGGGTGTAACCAGCTGAGCTGAGTCTCTGCCTCGATGTCCTTTCAGTGACGGGTCAGGACCTAAAACTCTAAGCAGGGTGAACCAGTCCTCTCCAAGTTCAGTCGCATTTGGTCAGGGCCATTTATCCCAACTACAAAAGCAAAACTACAAGCACAGAAGAGTTAGGGAATGTTCACTCTTGCATACTAGACTAAGAAACCTTTGCCCGGCTTGGGAATTAGAACCTAAGTCCTTCATTTTTTTTTCTCTTTTAATTAAGGAAAGAATGGAGCGAGGAAACGAAGGAGGGATACACAATCCAGGAGGATGCAGATTTGGGCTTGTGGGGGGGAATACATAAGGGAAGCCAATATCCCTTTCACACTTCAAAGGAAGCGGTGTGTTTTGTTTTCATACTTCATCTCCTCTCCTCTTGGGAAAAGAAGCCCAGCTTTGAAGGCTCTCTGTTTAAACTCATTAGGAAAACCATCAATGAAGGAAGCTTTCATGCGACTGTAGTGGGAGGAACTAGCGTGATGGGGAGAGCTGGATCAATCTTCGCGCCTTTCATCTGCTACGATGGGAGGTCAGCTCGGGCTGCCTGTTCAGCTGGAAACTTAACATAAACAAATGCTCCGCTTACTGCAGAGTCCAAGGGACCAAAGGCCTGTGAGATTCTCCCGCAAATCCTCCCCAGAAGCCAGCTCTACCTACTGCATTATCAAGATGGATGGATCGGAGAGCGCGGTGATCAAACTGAATGGCAAAACGTCTTTCCCCAAAGAGAAAGTGTTTTATTTAGCATCCCAGAAGGAAAAGAGGCAGGATGGCAATGTTCACAACACAGAATCTGTTCCTTTATCGTTCCTAACTTTACTAAGCCTGGTATTAGTATATGTGAATATCCATGTGTGACTATCTGTTTTGGTTTTGATATTGGAATCCCCCCTGTGTGTTTGTGTGTGTGTGTGTGTGTGTTTGTGTACAAAGCCATATAACATCTCCAACTGTGATTCTTCAGACGTTGTCTACTTTATATCTCGAGAAAAGGTCTCTCACTGGCCTGGGTGCCTTACAAAGTATAGACTAGACTGTCCAGCGAGCCCCAGGGTGTCCACATCAGAACTGACACCATGCTTACCAGAAATGGTTCCATTTTTGGTTTTGTTTTGTTGGTTGTTTTAATCATGGAATCTCAGAGTTGAACTCAGGTCTTCATGCCTTTGTGGCAGGAACATTGCCAACTGAGCCATCATCCTAGCCTCGGAGTCATTTTTTATTTTAACATTTTATTTAACATTTTTATTTTATTTAACATTTATTTTAATGATTAAATAAGTTTCCTTGGTTAATGTTAAACTATGGTGATTAAACATATTTTATTGTATTTCCTTATCTTGTAGTGGAGGAACTAAGAGTTTGGTCTTCCACCACATGTGCTCCAGGGACCAAATCCGGATAGCCAGGCTTGGGAGCAAGTGTCTTTAAACCTGAGCTGTCTCTCTGCTCCTAGGGTAAATTTTAAATGTTTTGCCCTCAAGTTAATTTGTATTCTCTATGATCCATCTGACTGATTCAAACTGAGGTTACGGGTAAGAAAAGAGAACTGCCAGTGGTTTTCTAAAAGAAGACCCTAGGGACCCCTGAGGAAGACGGAAAAAGATGGGATGGGTGAGGAAGGGCTCAGCCGGAAGAGGGGCTACTGCCAAGTCTTATTACCTGAATTAGATTACTGATGATCCAAATGTTGAAAGGAGAGAACTGATTGCTCGGATCTCCACAGGAACACTGTGGCACAGTCTCTCTCTCTCTCTCTCTCTCTCTCTCTCTCTCTCTCTCTCTCTCTCTCTCTCACACACACACACACACACACACACACACACACACAAAACCCCAGTGATAACAAGATGTAAGGTAGAAACAAGCAGATCCCGGATGGTTAAATGCCAGCTTGGCTAGCCTATTTATTGAAGTACCAGGCAAATGAGAGACCCCATTTCAAACAAAAACTAGAAGCTGCCTAAGGAACTACACCCAAGGTTGTTTTCTAGCCTTCACACAAAAGCCGTACATACATGTACTACAGAAACATATGAGCATAGGCGCATGCATTCACATGCACACAACCAAGAATTAAAGCTTATGTATAGCTAAGAAACACAGGACATGATAAAAAGTATAAGTACACACACATAAGTCATTCTGTTGTGTTTGGGTGCATATGTATCATTGTGTGTGTGTGTGTGTGTGTGTGTGGTGCAGTCATGCATATGCATGCGTGTGTGAATGTATGTGGTTCTGTGTGTTTGTGTGCATATGAATGGAAGTCGGGAAAGGCCCTTGGGTGTCCTCTATTTAATTTTCTGCCTTATTTCCTAGCAACAGTGTCTCTTACTGAATCTGGATGTCGTATTTTCAGGGAAGCTGGTTTGTGATTGAGCTCCTGCATCTGTCTAAACTCTTTAGTGCTACATGCATTGTGACCTCATCAGGTTTTTGTTTGTTTCTCTGTTTTGAGACAAGGACTTACTATATAGCCCTGGCTGTCCCGGAACTCACTATACAGACCATGCTGGTCCACAACTCAGAGACCCACCTGCCTCTGCCTCCCAAGTGATGGAATTTAAGACATGCACCACAACGCCCTGATTTTTACATGGCTGTAGGGATCTGATCTCAAGTTCTGATGCTTAAAGGGAGAGCGTTCTTACCCACTGAGCCATCTCCCCAGTTCCCTCCAGCGCATACCTTAAAAAAGAGAATCCATAGACAACTGAACTATGATGTGTGAAATTGACGAGCCGACAAAACTACAAGGACAAACGAGAACTCACCTTTAAAACTTGGTAAAATTAAGTACAGTCAGACTTGAGAAAACTGGTTTTCTCTTCACCAGGAGCAGGTGTCTATACATCCATCCCTCTTTTGGCATCCCCTCATTTAGCTCGTGAGAAAATAAGACATGAGATGACCCGAGCCAAAGCCTGAAGCCATCCTTGTCTAACTTAATGAGCAACTAACTACTCCAAAAGGAAAACAGCCATTCCTTCTCCAGCCATAATGGAGATGCAAGATGGCATGTAAATCAGTAACTCTTGTATTGCAAAACAGACAAATAGATTAATGCGAATTGCAAAGCTGGGTGAGGAGATCGATCAGGTTACCGATTCAGACCATGAACTTTCTCTCAATATACTGCATTTAACTTTTAAATAAGGTTTAGGAGAACCTGTAACACTTTGCTTACTGACAGAGCTATATTTTAGGAAGGGCAGAAATTGGCTAGTCTATAAAAATTAAATTATGCCCCTTTCACGGTATCTAGTCAAGAGGAAAAACTCTAATTACAAGATTGCACTGTCAAACAAATGCAAATTTGTATTCTTTATATCCTGGTTTAAAAATTCATACTGGAAGGTTGGGGGGAGGCTCCTATTCTGAAATGAAAATCAATATTTGAAATATTTTTATGGAATGCAATGATAAATAAGCAAAATAAATGTGATTCTCAAGGACGCTGCTTAGAAACACCAGCCCATGAAGAGCAGAGCTGGTGGAGGAGTCATTATTCATACGAACATTTAACCATCAATTAAGAAGGACAAGGAAACCTCTTCCCACAGCCCAGACTTTACTATTCCAGATATGAAACAAAACAGCATCAAGAAATAGCCTCAGCTCCTAATAGGAGCACCTCTCTAAAGAACAGGCAAAGTGTAATTTTAAGTATACCTCGGTGGAAATTAAATTTATGTTCTTCATAATTTCTAAGAGCTGGGTTTGCAGACTAAAGCCAGAGAAGACCCAACTGAAGACCTGGTCCCATCATATTGCTGGTAATGGGGGCTGGAGCAGGCAGGGAAACTGTCTTTCTTTACCGCCTAGTATCAGATGGGGGCTGGAGCAGGCAGGGAAACTGTCTTTCTTTACTGCTTAGTATCAGGGTCCATTAGTTCATTAAAGTTTCTTAGTCTGTTTAAATCCTTGGCGTTTCTATAGCTATTGAAAAATGCCAGACCACTCAATACTCAAAAGTTTGAAACCCTTCCATCTTGACTTTCTGATTCTTTCAGTGTTCACTTTGCGGTCTATCTGCTTGGCCCACCAGATGAAATTAACAGTCTTAAAAACAACAATAAAACAAACAAACAAGCCAATCATCTCAGTCCTTACGATCTTGCTCGAGCTATCTTCCTGGGTGTACATAATGGTACATTTCCCTCTGTCAGATGCTGGCAGGTGACATTGTAGCAAATGCGTTTAGCCAGGGAAGCTCATGTCAAGAGCCACATAGTGTCAGCGGCCTGGTGGACTAGGACCAGACATATAACTTTGTAAAGCTCTTCCTCTGTTTCTTTATAACATAGAAAAGGTAGTCTAGATCAGTGGCTCAATGTGGAGCATGCCAGGGTCTCTAGAAGAGCTTAGACCACAGAGGTACAGAAGGAGCGTCTTCAGGGGGCAGTCAAGTGACGTTCAACAGGACTCCAGGGAGACCCCTATGTGCTCTTAAGTTAGAAACCCTGGGCCTTTTCAGCTCTGGTGCACCAAGAGTCTCAGCACCAATTCAGACTTTGATTCTTAATGGGACCACTTAACAAGCGCTGTTCGCTTTCTGGGGTAAAGGGTGTGAAGTTGACTAAGCAATCGAATCTCAGGCGAGCTGGCTGAATCATAGGAAGTCAGTCATTACGAAGAGAGCGAGCTCACATTATGAAGAGTCTCACATTTCATGAGACACCACAGGCTCGTGCTAAGGGCTGAGCCAGATACCCGGTGCATGCAATGAAAGTTAACTCACGCTGCCACGATTTTATTATATTGCGATCACTTAGCAACCAAAGTTGCTCTCCATCCTTGTTGGCAAAAAAATCGAAGTGACTGGTCTATAACAATTACATGAAATTTAATATGGAGTGCCTTCAGGATATCAATCTGAAGATATTGCCTTCTGTTGAGGAAATAAATAAATAAATAAAAAGTAAACAAGCACTACCAATGGAAACAGCAACCACATTTGTCAGGCTTCCATCAAATGCCTTGAATTCATTTACACCTAGTATACTAACCTACAATGGTTAGTATCAACGTGGCAGAATCTAAAATCATTCAGCAGACAGGGCCTCTGGGTACGGCTGCGGGGAATATCGTTTCATGGGCAGAGTCACCTTAGTCGTGAGCATCCCTGACTGCATCCCTGACTGTGTTCCTGGAGTGTAATAAAGGAGGATAGTGAACACTAGAGCACTGGCAAGTGTTGCTCTGTTCTTGAGTGTGCATGGCATGGCCAGTTCCCTCCAGCTCCTGCTGCTGTGACAGTGGCTGACTGGACTGTGCCGTGAACTACCAGTTAAAAATAAGCTCCCCCCTCGAGTCACTTTTGCCAGCCTACGCTGTTACCGCAACAGAAAGCAGACGAGCAAACACTAAGATATTCCCCATAACCGGTTTCCCCATTGGATTATTAATCGCTTGTTTTTTTCAGACATCAAGATTGAGGCTGCAGCTGTGAACACTTGAGTTTAGTAAGAGTGCTTGCCACACAGGCATTCAGACCCAAATTCAGATCCCAGCACCCACAACAAATAAATAACTAAAAAGAGCTAGTTATGGCCATATTATGCTGACAATCCCAGTGCTATGGGGAACCGAGGCAAGAGGATCTCTGAGGCTTGATGGCTGCCAGACTAGCTCTCCAGTGAGTGACCTTGTCCTAAGGGAAAAAGTGGAACAAGATAGAGATGGATGTCCTCCTGGCTCCCACTTACCCTTTCACAAGTGTGTGCACTCTTGTATAGGTACATGTGTTGTGTATATACACATAGAACACATGTATATGCCACACACATGCTGAGAAATACACATACATGCCTTGAACTTCATTTTTCTTCACACTGAGACCTGTGGCCTATGTCCCTTACCCTGTGGTCACTGACATCTTGTTTGGAGACAAGAAGCAACTTGACTGTGTCACTCGAAAACAACCGGCCTAACCCAGGGACTTCCTTTAGGACCAACTGGAAACTTTCTGTGGGCAATACAGAAGTTATGAGGTGCATTCTACTTTTCTATAGTATGGTCTTCAGGAGAGGATGAAGCAAGATGAAGAATAGCACCTAAAAAGGGAGTGTGTGGTTGCCATCTGGGGGGTATATATAGAAGGCCCCTTCTGAGAATGCTTCGGAGTGACAACTGCTTTTCTCAATCACATTCCGGTGCGTGAAGCACAAGCCCTGGTAAGCAGTGGCCTTGAGGATCCTGAGGGAGTTCTTAAGGCCTGCTATTACCTCCTCCCATCATGTCTGCCTCAAACCTATTTCATGGAAGGGGGCTGCAAATACGTGAAAAGCAACAAACATTAGACTCAGGTAAAATACAGTGCAAAGAATATCACTCATAAAAAATAATTCGCATCCATCTTAGCTGTAGAATCATCATTAATTTTTGTGTTGTTGTACTGTTTTTAATAGCAGGAATACCAGATTCTAAAATCATGCTCACTGGTTTGGGGAGAGAATACATAATTCTTGAGAGCAAGTGTATCTTGGACTTCTCTCACAAGAGCAATCTTGGTACAAAGGGCCCACACTGGAGCCAATAATGTTCTACAAATAACAGCCTATAAAGCCATACACAAAGGGTTCAGGGAGGTGGCTCAGCGGATGAAGTGCTTGCCACTCAAGTGTGAGAACTAGAGTTGGGATCCCAAGCGCACTTGTAAATAAAGGTCAGCCGGGCAAATGAGATGCCTGCTTGAAACCCCAGCTCTAGCAGCCAGAGAATTAGCGGTCTAGTTAGAATTGGTGAGTTCTGGGTTCAAGTAAAAGATTCTGCCTCAATATATAAAATGAAGCATGATCAAGGAAGACATGGATATCAACCTCTTGTTGCCACTCACGCGGAGAAGTATCTGCATAGGCATGAACACCACATACACATAGCATACCAAAAAAAGTGTGGATGTACACCTACATATACTTATGTACCAACAAACGTGAATGTGAATGCACATATATATGATTACCACACATACATAGACATGAGAAAAAATAACACCCCCATACCACAGCCCAGTCTTATGGAGAGTTGGTAAATCAGCTCTCCAAGGAACTAAGACATTAATAAGATACCTTCAAACCCTACCCACGAGGAAACTGCTGTGTCAAGGTGCTGTCTTCAGTGCTAACATCTGAGCATTGTTTTGCCAGAGGGTTAGGTGAATCAATTATTCTAATCACTTCATGGAGCCCTGTGGGCACCTTGTTGGACTAAAAAGAAACAAGGCTCACTCAATGGAACCCATCCCAAGATGGCATTTCCCTCCTTTTCAACTGTCTTTAAATGGAGAAGTCTCTTTTTGACCTTGAAATCAAAGCGATAGCTTCATTTATTTTTTTAACATTCTGGTTCCATCTTGGGGTGAGCTTTTAATTCTAGCTCTGGGGTGGGTCTGATTCCACCTCTCAAAAGACGTATTAGCTAGAGTGATGTCTGTTCCATCTAACTCCCTTCTTCAGCTGCACAATATCCAGAAAATTTGCTCTGATAGCCAATAGCTAAGATACTGGGGGTGGGAGTGGGGGTGTGTAATCCTTCCTGGGGAAGATCTTGGCAATTTGTGCCTGGAATTTGATGCATTGGTTCTAAAATTAAATAAAGATCCTATAGTGTTCTTCAAAGAAATATGGTGTGCCGCTATGACAAAACACATTTTTCAAGTTCTGACCTCTGGGAACTTCGAGTAGCTTCATATTTCAGGCTGACATCGCTCACAGGCTACTATCTAGCTGCTGGAGCTGGAACCAGTTCTCAATGTATTTTGTTTTTTACCATCCTGATCAGCTTTTTAGCCCAGGAAGTAGAAAGGAGAGAGAGAGAGAGAGAGAGAGAGAGAGAGAGAGAGAGAGAGAGAGAGAGCACTACTGATTTACAATGACTTCCCCTCTGGAGTCCCTTGGGGAGAAGCCTTGGTAATTAACTCTAATGAGGTTAAAGTAACTTCCAACTCTTCGGTTTTTTTTTTTTTTTTTTTTTTTTAGAACCAAACTGTATAAAGTAAATCTGTGCTAATCAGTGTGTGTATGTGTGATGTCTGTGGTGTGTGTGTGTGTGTGTGTGCACAAGCTCATGCACACATATATGTTAACTCAGTCAATGTCTTTTCCTGTAATTTAACACCCTCCATCCCCAGTCCTAGATGGCGCTTGGAGTGGGAAGAGCGGTCCAGCTTACCAGCACTTTGCTCCATCACTTCTTTCTGACACATGTCTTGAACATTCACGGTGCAATTTACGATGAACTCAGGGGACGAGCAGTCGTTGTTCAGCTGGAATTCTTCACACTGGTAGCACTGAATTTGCAGCGCCAACCCTGTGGGACAGATGAAGTGGGGTCCAGAAGCACTAGTTAAGATCTGGCTTGCAGACAGCACACCCTGGCTGGCCAGTATCACCGTATACTGCCCCAGACAACAAGGGCTTTTGGCTTCTGCATCCTGATCTTCAGCAGGGCAGGCAGTGCCTGAAGCCAGCAGGGGGCGGCGGCACAGGTTTCCCAGGGTTTAGCATGATAAAGCCCTGTCAGAGACCCTAAATTCCGTCTCTAGACACAAACAGCTTCTGTAACACCCCCTCAAGCCTTTCTGCAAGTTGCTGCCAAGGGAAGGGTGAGAGTTCAAACCCTAGATCAAAGTAGCCGAGTACAAACTTCATCTCCAGTCTGAGCCTAATTGCTAATTGGTTACAAATTGGTTAATTACTATTTTGGCACCATTCATAATTGCATTCGCTGACGCCTTTTCGGGCTTATTTATTTAATCTTAGAAGTCAGCACTCATAGGCTGGGGCTCTGAGGCTGCCTAGCGACCACCCTGAAACCTGGAAAGGAGGCACTGGATACCAAGTGTCCCTGAGCCCTCTTAGTCTTTCAATTCAGAGTCTCTTCCTGTGACCAGAGTGGGGCAGCTGCTGAGGGTGGAAGAGTATGTGGCGTGTGTGCGATGTATGTATGTGTGTGTGCGTGCGCCCTCCCCGGGACCGCTACACTACAGCTGTTTTAGACTTGACCTCTCCACCCTCGCCCCCCTAAAAAAAAAAACGTGCCTGTTGGGGGAAAAAAAAAAAAAAACTCTGATCGCTTAGAGTCCATGATCAGGGACTAGGTCTAGCCTTACCATATCTTCCCGATTGCTCTCCTCGGATCTGGGAGCTTCTCTTTGGACTCCATGCCCAGCGCTCACAGTGTGTTCCCTTCTTAGCACCCCACAGATCGTAAGCCAGGCACAGATAACTCAAACTGGGATAGCCGTCCCCCGCCCCCAGCCTCAGGTTGTCCGGTGTGTCGCTCACCTGTACGCGTTGCCGCTCCCTTGGGTGGTCACAAACACTTGGTAACTTGAGATGGTTGGAGGTTTGTCGCCCGGTTTCCCCGCTCGCCGGGCTCAAAGACCCTCCCCACTCCCAGCTCTGCATCCCCGACTGTGCACCCCAAGCAGCTGCAGCTGAGAGTCGCGCCAATCTGCCGCTCTCCTGCAGCGCGGGACTTGGAGAGAGTCCCAGTCTGGCGCCTCTGGGTCTCAGTTTCCAGCACCAAACTCCCGCTGGGTAGCCCCAGCGCAGCAGCGCGGACCCCTGCTGGGCGCCCTGGGGGTTCGAGCAGGGACAGGCGGCGAGAAGGCATGAGCGCGTGTCTGGCCAGGCTGCTGGCCTCTCCATCTTCTTACCTGGAAGCCAGAACAATCCGCAAAAAGTTGCTGCGATGCCGAGAACCCACATCCTCCCGGATCGGCAGGGCCGGGAGCGGGCAGGAGCATCAGAGACCGCGACCGCGGCAGAGGCGACAGCAGCGGAGGCTGTCCGGGCCGCAGCGACTGTAGCTGCCGAGGTTCGCGCTGCTGCTACTGCTGCTGCTGCCCAGGCGACGGCTGCCACCGAGAGGAGCCGCAGGTGTCGCCCGCGGCGCCCGCATCGCCCGCGCCCCGGGCTCCCAGCGACTGGTCCCTGGCACCTCAGGTTCCCTCTCCCCGGGGCGGAGTGCAGCGCCTCTGGAGGAGTTGGCTGCTGAGGCTTGAAGAACTACTGGCGATCCGGAGCACCCAAAAAGTCTCGCCTCTTCTACCCCCACCCCTCCCACTCTGGGTACCACGTGACGGCTGCTGAGTTGTGGTGGGGGTGGAGGGCGGGGAAGGCTGGGACTGTCTCTCTGCTGTTCCCACCCCCTTCTACCACCCTTTTAGCCTACCTCCTCCAGTTCCTTGGAAAAGAGCTCCTGCAGGGCTCGGTAGTAGTCCTTTTCAGGGGTTAGGAATACAGGGGTGACTAGGGCGCAGCAGGTGCTGCCAGGCCAGGACCTGTCCTGTGAGAACTCAGAGATCGAAGTGCTAAGCTGGGGGTCTCCGCACACTGGGATACCCTTCCCTTCCAGGTGCTCTCTTCCCTCCCAGGAGTGCTAAGTAGTACCCCCCCACACACACACACTGGATGACTGGTATAGGATGAAGGGGCATTTCTGTGCACCTGGAAAAGTTGCACGGTCGCTAGTTCCCTGGGGTGTCTGGTGCAGCTGCGCCTCTTCTTGGGAAAAACCCACATCGCAGGTCACCCCGGTCTTCTGGCACAATGCCTGGGAGTTACAATGGTGACCCTACCGCAGGTGGCTCACTTGGCCAGACTATCCTCTCACTGCTGGAGGATGCCCTGGTCGCCTATCCCAGGAAAAAAAAAAAGCTATCCTGGGGAGTGGACACCGGGATCTGTGCGCTGTTCTTTTACTCGCCGAAGCCAACAGCTATGATTATACACTCTTTATAGGGCTCTGCATGCCTAGAGTTTGGTCATCCGCTGCCTCCCTCCTACACCACCCTCCTTTCTGACAATTCCAGGCGACCCACCTTGCATATTCCCGGGACGCCACGGTGCTATTTTTCCTTCCGGGTGGAGCTTTGCAGAAGGCTGTGCTCTGCAAAGAGCTGGCGACCGAAGCTCTTGGTGCCCCCGCCCCCAACCCCACGCGTTTCCATCCCCCACCCCGGATTTGGGAGCCTCAGTGGAAACCCGTGGCTAAGTGTCACCTCTCTTCTGTGGAGCCTCCCAAGGGGAAGTGCTCTCAGGCTGGGCTCTGGTCATTTAGTTTTCTACCCTCTGCAGAGATCGGGTCCATAGCTGCCTCGGGCTCATTCTCCCCATCCCCACCCTCTTCCTTACATTTCTAGCTGGTTAACTCCTTGGGGGGACAGAGATGCTGTGACCCTTACTTGCTTGTCTGCAGTGTGGATCTTATTCCTTCAGGAACCTATCCACAGAGCAAGCTCGGGACGCGATTAAGATAATCATTGAACCAATCGCTCCTTGAATAAAGTTCTTTTCTGCTCTTAGAGGGTGGGAGAGGACTTTTATTCAGAAATAAAATGAAACAAAAGGATTTTTAAGGTCTGAAAGACAAAGATGCTTTACACAATTTGAATTTAAGATAACGAAATTCAAAGACCACAAATTGCACACATAAAATAACACTGGTCATACAATACTCTATAAAGATACGAGTGTGCTAAGGCAACCGCACAAATCCTAAACATAGCTCTACTCTGCCTGGGCTGCAGGCTTCTGTACAGAAGGAATTATAAATAGTTCACGTCTAGAAAAAATACACATAACCTTTAAAATAGAATTTATCCTCACATATGAACAGTCTTTAATAGAAAAGGATATTAAAAAGTAAGAAATGTTCATAGCACCAACCATTCATTTTTTTATAAAGTGAATATGACAAATAGAGTACCCAGATTTTAATAAAGAAAAAGCAGGGAGATAAAAAAAAATCAACAAACACTCAGAATTGTAGAGAAGTACAGTGGAGAGGCTGGAGAGGCTGGGGCGAAGCCTGCTGAGATTCGCTCCGTTCTGCATTAGCAGACGCGCTGCAGATGCCACCCATGTCATTGCTAAAGTCTTTCCAGTGACGATTTGGACATTGGACCACCATTCAGATTTTCGGGGGCAGCGATGACCTCAATCCTCTGGCTTTTCTGCAGGCCCCACGTTTAGATCGACACAGTGTATATGCAAATAATTTGAAGACCGGGGTGATTAACTTCACAAAATCCTTAGTTGGAGTTATTTTTTTAAAAATATATTATCAACTTCTAAAACTTAATACATCATTTCAAGAGCATGGCGCCAACACTTTTTATTGCTATCTTTCTCCACCTACAAATATAATTTCTCTTTCCCCCAAATTTACAGCTTTTATACAAATACTCAAAAAAAGTGCAAACGTTGAGAATTTTCTATCATATTTTGCTTTTAATCCTCAGGAAACACAGTAAGTAGCGGCGATCTCTATCAGTCCACTAGGGGAGTAAACTCTGGTGCATCGGCTGCTGTCATTTCTGGAGTTAGTGCTCCCCATATTCCGCTCCGTGTCTGTTTTCCTAGTGTACAGAGCCCAGGGATCACTGATGGGTGCTCCCCTATGCATCATGGGAAGCCTGACTTGTGCAAGAAGAGAAGCTGTCATACAGAGAGTCACTCAGAGACTCCACATTGTCCATGCCAGGCCTCGCCGAGTTACTGGACGACACATCTATCTTTTTTCCTTTCTCTTCCTTTTGTCCTTTAACCTTGCTTGGAGACTTCTCTGGTTCTAATAAAATCACAGTATTGCTGTTAAATTTATTGAACGACTCCAGGGAAATTTCAGATAATCTATTCTCAGGATCTTCCTTTGTTTCTTCGACTTGTTTCAGCTCCTGCAATAAAAAGGAGGAAAATATTAGAAACATAATTCTTTGGAAAAAATCAATTTATCCTATCTGATATTCAATTATTGTCTGAATAAAGTACAGTTTAAAGGGGTAGAGGGAACCTACAAGTCCTTAACAATCTTTCAGTGTAATTAAATGCAATAATAAAGCTAATTTTAGGGATAAATCAAGACTTTAATCATTTTACTGAGATAAATAGATCTCAATTTGCAAACCAGTTAAGTGCCACTTAATTCATTTTAAATGGATCCATTTGAAATTTGCTCAGGTAAAGTGTCGTATTTTTCTTTATCAAAGGTTCAAAGCCCTCTGTTTTCTTAATAAATATTCCTTGCACTTTTTCTAAAAGGGATACAGATTGAGTTTCAGCCAGAAGTTACAGTCATTCGGGGGGTAAAAAGGCATAAAATCCCTTAAATTGCCATAAAATTTAAGAACATATTAAGCTTGTTAAGAATATTGTCATGTTTGAATTTTGTCCCTTGTAGGCACCAAAGATATTTGAAGGAGTGCACCAAGTGACTGAAGATTCCAGAATGGCTAGAGGCAAAAAAAAAAAAAAAAACAAGAAACAGGTCTACAGTTTAGTACCTTCCCCTTCCAGAAGATTCTAGCCATACCTTTTCCTGGGTATTTACGAAATGTTCTTAATACCCCCAAGGACTCCATAAAATACTGCAGTTATACTAGGCAATCTTTGAAGGTTCCTTGTAAGCATGAGTGTGTTCAGGGCGGGGTGAGGACAAAAGGAGGCAGGGACACCAGAGGCAACGAGAAGAGTGCAAGTGGCCAAGTTGCTAAAGCACTTTCCATCAACTTTTCTACCGTGAGGCAAGAATCCCACCAACCACAAGGAAAAGCTGCAAAGGGGAGTTTAATATATGATAGCATCTTTATTAAAATATATGATGTCTCTCAGAGACACTTAACAGATTCTTTTAGCCGTTTCATGGCTACAAGGTAAGATTTCATTTTGCTTTAGCTTTTTGGCCTTATATTACTTTACAAGTTTTATTTCATTTTAGTTGATATATAATAATCTTACTTATACCCAGCACACAGTGTATTTTTTTTTACACTTGTATAGGATGTGTGATAAATAGTCCAATCATGGTGTCTTGGGCTGGGGAGATGGCCAACTCAGTGTATTACTTCCTTGCAAGCATAAGGACCTGCGTTTGATCCTCAGAACTAACCTATAAGAAATGGATGTGGGGGCACACACTAGTAATCTAAGTGGAAGCAGAGAAAGGATGCTCTCCGAGCTCCATAGTCAGCCAGCCCAGCCTACTTGGTGAGTCCCAGGCCAGTGAGAGCCTGTGTTTAGAGATAAACATACCCCGAATCAAAAGCAACCCAAACAAGGACAGTGCCAGAGGAACAACTCTAGGTTGTCTTCCGGCATTTACATGCACAAAGGTGTACCTGTACACACAGGAACATCACACACACACACACACACACACACACACACACACACACACACGATACTTAGTATGCCCATCAACTCAAACTTTAGTCACTGTAGCAAGAAGTCAAAACCCTTTTCTATAGCTATTTGGAAACACACAATACTGCTAACAAAACTCACTTTTCTAGGAACACAAGATCAGAAACAAGGCTTAGCCTGATAATCACTTGGATGTGGCTTCCCTGCACAGCAGAGAGAGAGAATTCTGAAGTCAGTTTGGCTAAATATGGGGCTTTTATTCTTTCTGTTTGTTGGACCTATCCCCTTACATGAAAAAAAAAAAAAAGGACACAAATATCATGATTTTTTTAAAAAAAATTTTAACCAAATCTTCTATTTCAATGATTTGCCAAACCATTTTGAATACATGCAGTTCTTTCTACCGTCCAGCCTATGCCCCATACAATTATACTAGACTTACAAATGCCACGAGGAAACTGATGGAGGCCGACAAATTCAGTCAAGACCTGTAGACTCTTAAATGCTAAGTGCCCAACAGGAAAAGAAAAGAGAGATGTAAGTGGATGTCTTTAGTGTTCCAAGGGCCAGTGCTTGGGGTTTCTCTGTAATGGAGAGCAGGGTCATTTCATGGGGAGATCTGGGCATCTGCCCTGAATTAGTGCTTATTTAATGACTCAGTGTGCTGAAGTATTATTTGTAGAACAGGTTTTCAATCTTAAGTGGTTGCCTGGAAACCATGGTGAGGGGCTGATCCACAGGCAATGATTCCATATTCAGGAAGAACTCAAGCAAGTGCTTTTTCATGTTCTGCCAAATCTTAAGCCTTTGATCCCTGCCCCCTACATTACATGGCACCATATTAGCAATGGGCGGATAGTAGGAAATAGCTTGGAGAGTGGATGTTTGCCTCCATCACCAAATGTGAGGATACTTTTCCGTTTGGGTGGATAAGGAGCCTGCAGCGCAGTTCCTCATCACCCGGATGTGTGTGTTACTCTTTCTCAAGAACCACAAGCATTTTCCTCCCCTCTATTTACTTGGTCTGTGTGGCTCTTTACCAGGAAAGCTAGTGTAGATGGAAGCAGATGGAAGGTTTGGATGCTAGGGCTGCATGGTGAAGGGGGTTAATCGGAGGCCCTAGAGGGAGACAATCCGAGAGTCTGTGTCAGCTAGACCACCTCCCTGACTGTGAGTGCCATGACCGTCCATGCCTCTTCAGATGTGAGTGGTGGCAGGCAGACATTATACATGCGCTGAGGAAAATCTAGAAACACGGCACCTTACAGCTCTAGACACATAGCCCTGCTTCATGTGCATTGTTTTTAGTGGCACAGTCGTTGGTAAATGCTGCTGTGAACACGTGATCACCCGTCTGTGAATAACCCTAAGGAAACTCATTAGGGCAACACATACACAGACATGCGCGTGTGCACACACATACACACCATACACATATATACACCATACCACATACACACCATACCACACACACACATACACACCACACACATACACACACATTCCACCCACCACACACACATACATACACACCATACCAAATACACACTACACACACACAGATACACACACCACACCTATACACACCACACACACATACATACACACACCACATACACACCTCACCATACCTATACACACCCCACACATACATACCACACACTATACCACATACATATTCCACACATCGCAGACACCATACACACACATACACACACCATATATACCATATATACACCACACCACACACATATGTACCACATATACATCACACACCCCACATACATGACACACATGCTGCACACATGCGCATGGCACACACACTATAACATACCACACACCACATACAGACATACCACACACACACACACACATCATCATCATCATCATCATCAGTCCATGACAATGGTTCTCAGAGTTCACGTTCCAGACTAGCAGCAACCACTGGAATACCAAGGAGCCTATTGGAAATGCAATTTCATGGTGTTCACCCAGACCCACTAGATGGGGAATCTGGGGCCATGCCACCTGTTCTAAGCAAGCTCACAGTGTGATTCTGACACATGCTCAATATGCAATATATACACGTACTGGCTAGTTTTATGTCAATTTGTCACAGCTAAAACCACCAGAGAGGAGGGAGACTCAATTAGGAAAATGCCTCCTTAAGGTCAAGCTGTAGGCAAGCCTGAAGACATTTTCTTAATTAGTAATTGCTGCTGGAGGTCCCAGTCCATTGGGGGTGGTGCCATCCCTGGGTTGGTGGTCTTGGGATCTGTAAGAAAGCAGGCTTAGCAAATCACGAGGAGCAAGCCAGTAAACAGCAGTCCTTCATGGGCACTGCATCAACTCCTGCCTCCAGCTTCCAGCTCCATGTGAGTTCATGGCTTCCTTCAATGAAGAGCAGCGATATAGAAGTGTAAGCTGTAAACCCTTTCCTCACCAGCTGGATTTGATCCCGGTGTTTTATCACAGCAGTAGTAACTCTGACTGAGACAATACAAATATAAAAGCTTTACAATAAAGAAAGTGGGAGCTGGAGAGATGGCTTAGTCATTAAAGGATGGACTCACAAGCAAAAATAACAGAGTGGAAAGAAGAAACAAGCTATGTATGTATGTATGCATGCATGCATGCATGTGTCTATCTATCATCTATCTCTAGAATCTACCTAAATCGTGTGTCTATCAACTGTCTGTCTGTCTGTCTGGCTCTGGCCATAGTGGTTACGGAAAGAAAGTCAGCTATAAGGAAACCATGCCTTCTCGTTGTGTAGGGGATGGAATGTGAGTTCACATTGTTTCTTAGCTGCACACCATTGGTGCAGGTGACAATAGGGGCCACTCTTCACCTGGCCTCACACCGGGAGCCCCAGGATAGAGTGAAGACAGTGGTTCAGGAGCACAGGCTGTGTCTAACATCAGAAACACAGGTCTGGAAGTTTTTATTTAGAAGGTCAAAAATCTAGGTACTGTTTGCAATAATTAAAAGTACCATGACTTTTAACCACTTGCTCATAAGAAAACAATTAAAAAGAACAGTGGCGGAAACAAGCAAGAACTTCACATGCATATCCGCGTGCACAACTGCATGCAGTATCTGCTTTACCTGAGCTTATGGATCAGGCATCGTGCTGTGTACTTTTCTATTTATCTATTTTCCTATTCTATGTTTTATTGGTGCATATTCAAGGCACACAGTGATGGGTTTGCATGAAGACATTTTCACGCGGATGTACCTTTTCCTCTGACCATGGCCACCCCCACCCTCCTTTTTCTCCACTCTCCGACTAGTTCCATTCTGTCCTCCAGTCTTATTTCTGGTGTAATCTTGTACCGTCTCTTGTGTAGCGTCTCTTGTATAGGAGGATCAAATCATTTACAAGTAGAATAATTTATATCTTCTTTTCTCATGCAAGTCCTTTTATTTCCTTTTCTTGTCTTACTGTTCTAGCTAAAGGCTTCAAGCATTGTATTGAATAAGTGTAGACAGAGCGGGTGCCTTTGTCTTAGTCCAGATTTTATAGGAAAGTTTAGCTTTTTCCTTATTTACAACTACATGTCGAGGTCAGCAGCATTTACTTATTATTTAAGATATATTTTAATTATGTTGTGTGTGTGTATGCATGCACGTGCTTGTGTGCAGGTACCCACAGAGGCCAGAAGAAGGTGTCTGATCCTCTGGAGCTGAAGTTACAGACAGTTGTGAGACACTTAATGTGGGTGTCAGGAATTGAACTCAGAAGCAAGAACCCTTAGCCACGGAGCCATCTCTCTAACCCCTCAATCTATCTTTTTAACTGCTTATTTTATGAATTGGGCATGTCACTGTTCGGTGTGTATATGATTAGGATTATTTTATTCTTTTGATTAATCATATTTTAACCAATATTAAGTGATAGTCTTAATCCCTGTTAATTAAGTAATTAGTCAGCTAGTAATGTGGCTACACCCACCTTTTTCTAGTTTCTTTGCTTAGGATGTCTTTTTCTGTCCTTTAATTCTATGTCTGTATTGATTTTTGCCAGTGAGGTGTGTTTACTGAAGGTAACAAATACATGGATTCTGTTTTAGTCCTAACTACTAGCCCTTATCTTTTGGTTGGAAATTTGAGGTTATTAACATTATTATTTTATCTTTATTATTGACTGAATTTTCTAATTCATCTACCTTGTCTCCAAGCCCCATCTTCCATCTGATTATTTCTATTTGTAAAGCTTGCCACTGAGTTTTTAGTTTAATTGAGCTTCTCATTTCCAGAATTTTAATTTGAAGTTTTCAGCATTTTACTTTACTAGATCTTCTTTCCACGTCCCCTGTTCACATCCTCATTTCACTGTGTTGGTTTATTCTCTTTGAATTCATTCAGTTTAGTTCATATTCTCCTTGAAGTCATTCAATGTTCTTAGAATCATTCCTTTGACTTCTTAGGCTTCATCTAATTTGCTGTCATTGGAATCCATGATTTTCCTCCTGCTACACACTTTAAAAAATTCCCCACTGTGTAGAATGAATAATAAAAACCCAGAGACAGGAATTGGGGTTCAACCTGAAGGTCAGCAAAGCAAAACAGCCAGCCACTGGCTCTTACCTCTGCTTTAGTCCGAAATGGCGATCCTGTGTCCAGGAATCTCAGAATGAGACTGAGCTGAGACCTATCTCCTTCCATCACAAATTCCTCTCTAGGGCTGGGATTAAAGGCGTGCACGAATACTGCTCAGTTTCTACGGCAAACTAGCATGACTACTAGGATTAAAGGTGTGTGTCATCACCACTGCCTGGTCTGTAATGCTAACCGGTGGGCTGGTTTACTCTCTGATCTTCAGGCAAGCTTTAGTAAAATACAAATGAAATATCACTGCATTCCTACTGTTATATAGATGTTTCCTCCAGATAAAAACAGTCTCTCCAGGGATGGGGAGCTTCAGAAAACTCACGAGGCAAAGAAATGAAACATGCCTGGGAAAGCTGAAAACCATCAGCCTAGCCAACCAACCACCATCTTGGAGAGTTCAACTGTGCTCCCTTGCTATAAAGATCAGCTGGGTGTGCTGATGGTTTACAGGGGCTCCTTGCCCCTAGAAGCAGAAATAGGATCCAGCACACTTGTCTAAGTACCCAGCTGTTTCCTATTACCCTACAACTCTGCATGTGGGTTGGGGGAAGAGCTAGAGTCTACAGAAGTAGGGGAACACTAGAATGAGATGGTTATAGCAAAGCCTTCATCCCTGCTTCATAAGGCTTTCCAGATGTGGCCAAGTCTTGGAGGAGTGCCCACACTCCTGTCAGTAAACCCACCCTATGCCCTGTGAAGAAGTCCAATAAACTCACTGCTTTCCCGGAGCAAACTCTGGCATCCTGTCCCAGTTTGTCCGTTTGTCTGCTTGTCCTTGGGCTCTTAAGAGGAGAGACAGATACTGCTTTATGTCTCCCCATGGGAAGGAATATTAGTAACAACTGGAAAATTCACTAGGGCCCTCCTCAGATTTACAGAAGCAGTAAAAGGCTATTGAATGGAGAAACATGACCAGCCAGCCTGCTGAGAGGAGATCCCTGAGACCTGCAAGACCTGTAAAATGTGCAGGGCCCCAAGACTGCAGTTTTATCAAGCAGTCACAAGTGTTGGATGGACTTTGGGGTGATATAGCTGCCTTGATCACCCCTGCTCCTATAAGCAACCCCTCACGCACACTCCTGTTAGTAATCCCAAGGAAAACTCAAGTTCACCAAGTTAGACTTCAGTGCAATCATTACTTCGGTCTATCCCTACCTAGGATGAGTAGACATATATGTGGCCTGTCTTCCTCGGAGAATCTCCCACGTAGCATCTGGCTGTTCCTCCCCTTGCTACCCATTTCATTTATAAGGCTTAGCCAGATACTAGCTTGTCCACGTTTTCTTGGCTTCCTTCCAGACTCTCCAGTTGCTTTTGAGATTGTGATGTCTCCTTGCCTCCGCTCAGGAACATGTGGAAGTAGGCTGGTAACTATCTTGTCAGATGTCATTTATTTCTAACTGTCTGAAGCCACGCTGACTTTAAATTTAAATAGAGGGAGGGATCGAGGTCAAATGGTAATGAGTTAATGATCTACTTGGCAGATGGGAACAAAACAGTGTGAATGTCACACACTAACCACAGTGATGACAGCTCATGTTGACTGGGGTAGACGCTAAGAACACTGAGGGGTTATCTGGTTTGCTTTCCAAGTATTGCTTTTTGCCTTTCCTTGTTTATTGTTTATTCATTTTCTAATCCTTTTGTGTGTNTCTAACCCATTTCTAATATTTTGTGTAGCCCATGAGCTGGCTTACCAGGGAGGATCTTAACCTGCGTCTGTCTGGAGCGGGAGAACCATGGCGACTCTCACTAAGCTTTTTCCCAGCATTCTGTTCTGTTTACTCCGCCTACCTAAGGGTTGGCCTATCAAATGGGCCTAGGCAGTTTCTTTATTAATAAGAAATCACTCCCACATCATGTATGTATGATTGTGTGTGAGTTCAGGCATATAAAGTCAGAGGCCTACCTTGGGTGCCAGTCCTTGCTTTTTGCCTTTCTGGAGACAAGGTCTCTTTGTTGCCCACTGCTACATACACCAGGGTTGCTAGCTCACAAGCTTCTGAGGCCTGCCCTATCTCAGCTGGCATGATAGATATGCTCTACCCTGTCTGGCTTTAAACAGGCTTTGGGGATTTGAATACCTGTCCTCAAGCTGGCATAGCAAACACTTTACCCATGGCATTATTTCTATAGCTCTATTTGTTAGTTATTTGAGGCAAGGTCTCAACGTGTAACCTAGTTGGGCCTAGAACTCACTATGTAGCCCAAGCTGACCTCAAACTTGCTGTAATTCAACTCACTCAGCTTCAAGAGTGGTGAGATTACAGCTATGGGCCTGGTTCTCCAATTGCAGAGAATATGTGGAGGCCACATTAGTATCTCTATTTATAGCCATGAGGCTTGAGGAAGTTTAGAAACTCATTTAAGGTCCTGCTGTCGTGCTATGGGAGCATGGCAATGTGCCTGCAGAGCCCAGGCTCTGAAACTTCACCTAACAAGTATCGGCCAGTTGTGTCTTTAAGAGCAGTGCCTACAATAAGAATCATATGACCTGAGACAGTTTAATGATTAAGAGCAAATACTGCTCTTGCAGAGGACCAGAGTTCAATTCCCAGCACCCGTGCCAGGTGGCTAACAGCCTAGAACTCCAGCTCCTGGGGATCTGATATCCTCTCTGGGCCTCCCTGGAAACTGTATTTATGTGTACATATAGACACACACACACACACACACACACATACAACTAATATAATGTAAATAAAAATAAGAATTACAGAACAATAATGATGAGCCCAGCACAGATCAGGGTTCAACAAGAATTACGTTAGTGCCATAAAACATCCCATTCCTTCACATGTGTTGTATTTCACCAGAATTAAAATAAAATTACTGTATTAAATTTGTCTCCTATAGGTGGCAACAGTTGTATGAGTGACTTTCATCTTGGGTCTTTTTGTTGCCCTTGGCAACAAAAGTAAAGCTAAACAGGGCAACAGGAGGACATGTTTTCAGGTTAGAAATGAGCATCCATGGAGTATTTTCTTGTCTTCTGTGCAAACATAGACTTCTGAGTGATAATGCTAGCAAGGAACTGTGAGGTAGGCGCCAAAAATCTCTTGAGAGTCGCACTGCAACTCATGTAATGCCTTGTTGTCAAACAGTAATCAATCAAACCAATTTACTGTATGGCTGACTCTGCATAAATAATCTTACGGTTATGATTCACAGAGGGTACTCTGTAAGAGAGGGTGCGCTTGGTCATATTTTGAAGGGTAAGTAGAATTAAGATACAGTAAAGAAGTAGGAGAGTATTCTAGCATGCTGCCATGTAACAGGCTCCTTTTTGTCTCCGTACACTGTTCTGTAGTCCACTTCAATTCCATATATGTCATGGAAGCCCATCTCTTGGTCTAATGGACTCTGCAGTGGACAGACTTGCTGTAAAGCTGGAGACACAGAAAGAGGTGTGCCAAAGACATTCTCAGTGACCTAATCAGACTCCCAGAATTACCAGCACAGTAGATGGGATGAAAGTTCTTTATTTCCAAATAGGTGCCCCACTAGGTTCTCACAGAGTTTTAATATCAACAAAGAAGGCCAGGAAGGTCAGAGACAATTGTGCCTTATACAGGATACTTATGTGACCTGTGATTTGCACAGATTTGAGATTCAGTTGAAAGTTGACCTGGAAATTTACTTGTCATTTTGCTTTGTTTTGTTTTTTCATAGAAACCCATAGCATATGTTTTCACTGTCATTGATACTCATGAAAGAAACTTTGCCTAGAGTAATATTGTTAATGTTAGGAAGGATCAGCTAGGCGGAGAGACAAACTCTTGCAAAAAAATATGAGGATACTTGAGGAGAGACCAAAAAAATTCATGGGATTAAACCAGTAAAAGGGATATATTTATAGCTATATACCTATGCCTATCAATGGATCTACTTATCTATCTTTCTATCTATCTTTCTATCTATCTATCTTTCTATCTATCTATCTATCTATCTATCTATCTATCATCTATCTATCTATCTATCTATCTATCTATCTATCATCTATCATCTACATCTATCTGTGCATGCCGATGTCCACTTCTAAGAGATGCCTGTTGAATTCTATAGCTAGAAACTCCTGCCCACAGTCATAGAGAAATATACAGTAAACATATGATACAGCAAAGTGAATTATCATTCTATGATTAAGGCTACTATTTCATCATTTCAAATACATTTTCATTATCGATTTTATCTTAAAGATATTGGTCCTCGGGCCTACTGTAAAATGTCAGGAAGCTATGCAAAGCTGCTGGGGGAATTCAAACTGAGCTTCCTTTCTCAGATGAGCACTAACTCAGCATCAGAGTCCTTGGCCCAAATTAGTGCAAGCAGGGTCTTAATTAACAATCCCAGTCTCTTAGTTCTCTATTGCTATAGAGACTCACTGCCAGTCATCCCAGGAAAACACATGGTAGGCAAACAGCCAAACTTCCAAACTATTTTTTTTACTGTATGTCAAGTACTGTGTGACTTTATTGCATGAATTATCTCATTTCATCCTTAAAGCAATCCCATGAGAGAGCTCGATTATCAACCCCATTACACAAATTGGAAAATATAGTCATAGAGGTCTAAATACTAGTCCAAACATGCATGGTTAATCTGCCAGAGTCAGGAGTGGAGAAGAAGCTGTCAGAAGACAGAATGCATCAGTACACATTATGGCAGGTATCTGGAACCTAGTTTGTTAGAGAAGGCTGCTTGTTTGTCTCTGGCCTTCAAGAACCAAAATAACCACACAGAAACTACATTAATTAAAACACTACTTGGCCCATTAGCTCTAACTTCTTATTGGCTAACTATTACATTTTAATTTAAGCCATTTCAAGTAATCTATGCATCACCACGATGTCGTGGCCTATCAGCAAAGTTTCAGCACAGCTGTCTCCAGGGCTTCTCTCTGACTCTGCCCTTCTTTCTCCCAGCATTCAGCCTAGTTTTCCCTGCCTACCTAAGTTTTGCCTTGCTATAGGTCCAAAGCAGTTTCTTTATTCATTGATGGTAATCACAGCACACAGAGGGGACTCCCACATCACTAGTTCATGATTGCTGACATGGTTCTCCACATTCAAGTTCCTTTCAAATTTTCCTACTCTGCAAAGCCCTAAAGCCTTAATTGGACATCCTGTACACATCTATTACTGGCTCAGTAAACAACCTTAACATTCTTCCTCCCCATCTTAGTTCTCAGTGACCTGGAAAAGAAAAGTGAAGGGCTGACAAGTGACTCCAATATCAACTTTCTTACCAAGAAAGCTTCAACTAGAGAATGAGGTTCCAATCTGTAAAAAGTGAGCTCTCTTACACTGGTAGTAGAATATAGTGAGCTTACCAGGCAAGCATGAGTGCTCGAGTTCCATCTCCAGATGCCACCGAGAAAAGCTAGCTATGGTGGCACATGCCTGTAACCCTGCACAGGAAAGGAGGCGGGGGAAGGATCCCTGTAGCCTGCCAGGTAGCCTAGCACAGTCAGAGGGCTCTAGTAAAAACACCCTTTCTGGGAAATTAAGGCAGATAGCAAGTGAGGAAGAAACTCGAGGTTGACCTTTGGATTCCACAAATATGTGTGCATGCAAACACATGCGTGTGCACACATGCACGCGCATGCACACACACACACAGAATGGAATGAGGCATCATGGTTGGCATCTCTGAGAGAGGGAATGAACCATCATAGAACTTCATATCATACATAACCAAAACCAATGTGTGCTTCTGATAGCTAACCCAACCCAAGAGAAATGAAGAGAGATCCCGAGGTGCCTGTGTATTACCAGAGCCTTTTTTTCTTTGGGCCGCCAGCTCTCTCTCTCTCTCTCTCTCTCTCTCTCTCTCTCTCTCTCTCTCTCTCTCTC
>NW_026068005.1:2369748-2404154 GCF_014885135.2 Alexandromys fortis | reverse complement strand
AGACACACACACAAATAAAAACATGGAAACTTATTAATTATGAAAGTTCAGCCTATAGCTTAGGCTTGTCCCACTAGCTCTTACAACTTGATTTAACCCATTTATATTAATCTATGTTTTGTTTTGTTGCTTTTTACCTCTCTTCCATCCTGCACCTCCTGTTTCCTCTCAGTGTCCTCTGGCCTCTCTCCTGAGCCTAGATTCATCTCCTGTCCTTTTCCCTCTGCCTGGAAGTCCTGCCTAACCTGGCCCTGCCTAGCTATTGGACATTCAGCTTTTTATTAAACCAATCAGAAGGTGCCTTGGCAAAGACACATCTTCACAGTGTTCAAATAGATAATTCCACAACATTTCCTGAAGTTGCTAATGAAATGAGCCCCTCTTCCCCTCTCTGATGAGAAGTGCATGAGGAGCCAGACGCAACAGGCTGGAAGGGTCACCCTCAGCTCTCTTCATCTGGAAGAATAAACCCAGTCTTAGGAGGTCATGTTTCCATCATGCCCCTCCCTTATTAGGGCTTTGTTCTGAACTCACTATGTGACCCTTGATTTCACTCTGTAACCCAGGGTGGTTCCAAACTTGCCAGTTATCATTCTTCAGCTTCCCAGGTACTGCGATTATAGATATGGATCACCTTGCCTGGCTCTTCAGTGGAGCCTTTCACCAAAATAGTCACGCACACACTGGGGCCAAGAAGATGAAGAAAATTCAGGGAATATGGTGAAATGGGTTTGGCAGAGAAGCCTCTCTGGGAGTAGACAGGGGAAGGAAGTGACTGAGCAGATACGGAAGAGAAGCACGCTTCCATTTGGAAGCAGGTAAGTCAAATGAAGGAGGCCGCCTAAGTCAGGACCTTGGTTCGGTATTATTTCTCCTTTCTGTTGCTAGGATGAAATATATGACGAGAAGCAATTTAATGGTTTATTTTAACTCACTGTTTGAGAGGATACAGTCTATCATGGCAAGGAAGGAATGAGGGCAGGAACAGAAAGCATCTGTCTGTATTGCCTCTGCAGCCAGAAACCTAAGAGCAGACAGGAAGTGTCCCTGGGCTATAAAGCCTCAAGGCTGCTCCCAGTGATCCACTTCCTCTTGCAAAAAGGTCCTCTTAAAGGTTCAACAACCTATTCAAACAGTGCTACCAGCCAGGGATCAAGGGTTCAAACACAGGAGCCTATGGAGGCATTTCCCATTCAAACAACAGGATGGACAGACAGGCTTGTAGCTTGTGATTTTTTCCCCCTTGGGTACTGGGAAGAGAGATTCTATGTAGAGTTCTGTCATCCTCTCATACTGGTGGTTAGGGGGAGACATTTTGATCCAGGCCTTTTAGTAGAAGGTTGTGTATAACTTCAAGCCCATTTTAAGTGGCATTTACTGTGGGGAGGTCTGTCTCAAGGGTAGCGATGCAGCCATTTCTTTGCTCTCCTAGTTAATCTGTTCTATAATGCCTCTTGTGTTGTATTCCTTATGGAGCTACCTTCTGACTGAGACATGAAAACAGATCGCAGGACCTTTGGTGGGCACTAGAGAGCCCTCTATGCTCTCCTCAAGAGTTGTGGCGTTAACCCCATTAACATGGTCAGACTCCAGCACAGATAATTGCCCTCTCGTGGCACTGCAGTCCTCCTGTTAACTCAACTGGATACATGACTTCACTTGCTCTCCTGAAAATTTAATACGACCCGTTATGACAGAGAACCAGTCTCTCCATTCAACCCCAGGCAAGGATCTGTGATTCAGTATTTTGGGGCGCTCTGCTTCATTACTGGGGTCTTATAAAATTTTTTAGCATCTCCCAGGCAAACTGGCTTTGCTAGGTGAAAGAGTAATTGCCAGCTGAGATGTGCTTTTATGACTGAATTAACTCCATTGCTGTCTTTAACTGTGATCAATGGTTTCCAATGACCTTTGTAGGAACTCTTGAATACTGGATGGGGGCAAATGAAGTTGCAAAAAAAGAGGGAGAGAAGGTCAGTAAGAAGTTTGGGATTGGGTGCATCTTGTGGAAAGGGAAGGATAAACATGAGAAAGAGACAAAGATCACAGAACCGTTTACAGGCAAGAGGAAAAAGTCTGAGGGGAAGGCATTGTGTAGAGATGGTGTTCCAGCTTTCTCTCATTGCTATGAAATACCATGACCCAAACAAACTTGGGAATAAAGGGTTTATTTAGTCTACTGGTGTAGGAGGTCTTTCTGTTTGTGTGTTGCTTTCATTGGTTAATGAATAAAGAAACTGCTTTGGTCTGATAGGGCAGAACTTAGGTAGGTAGAGAAGACAGAACTGAATTCTGAGAGAAAGAAGAGCAGAGTGAGAGATGCTATGGATCTCCTGCCTGAGACAGACGCTGGTTAGAATCTTGCCGGTAAATCACAGTCACATGTTGATACACAGATTAATAGAAATGGGTTAAATTAAGATGTAAGAATTGGCCAATAAGAAACTAGAGCTAATGGGCCAAGCAAAGTTTTAATGAGTACAGTTTTCTGTGTGGTTATTTGGGGTGTAAGCTAGCCAGGCGGGCGAAACAAACAAAGCCCCCCCCTCCTTGTAACAGTCTACATGTTCTGATTAAAGGCCATCATAGAGGAAAGTCAGGGCAAGAGCCAGGGAGGAAAGTTGCTTACTGGCTTGTTCTCCAAGGCTTGCTCAGCTTTCTTACTTGTCCATCCCATTGTCATCTGTTCAGGGGTAGAACCAACCTCAGTGGACAGGGTGCTCCCACATCAGTCAGCAATAAAACAACCCCACAGGCTTTACAGACATGTCCATAGGCCAACATGATGGAGGAATTTTCTCACTTGAGGTTTTTCTTCCCAGCTGTCTCTAGTTTGTGTCAAGTTGACAAAAAAAAAAAAAAAAAAAAAAAAAAAAACCAGAATGGAATATGTTCTCAGATAGTAAAATGGGAAAAAATGCTGCCTTCACTAGTAAAATATAATAAAAAGAATATTGCAACTTTGTTAAGTCGGAGAAGGGCACTTGGTAAGAGGGAAGGTATACTGATGGGTAAAACTGGAATAATCATGGAAGCACACTTGCTATTCCTAAAATTGATTTGAGGGATATCATCTGAAATGTCCATTTGAAAATGTTCCTTCTCCCACCCCCACTCCTGGTACTAGATACATCCACAAGTAGAACTTAAAGCATAGTTTGAGACTGAGAAGATGGCTCAGTGGGTAAAGCACCCGCTGTGTAAGCAAGAGAACACATTTGTTTGGATCATGAGAAGCCATAGGATTGTATGCCTACCTGCAATTCCAGACTCAAAAGGCTGGAATGAGATGTCTAGGGAAAGCTGGCTAGCAAGACTGGCATTATCAGGTTGGACTGAGATACTCTGCCTCAATAACAAAGATAGAAAAACAACAGAGGGTGATTCCCAGCACAAACCTCTGGCCTCCACACTCAAAATGTACATATATTTACACATATGTGTTGTGTGAATATGAACACACAACACACACACATAAAAAAGAGTACAATAAGCTTTTTAACACAGGAGATTTCATCAGAATTGGTCAATTTTTCCCAAAAGTAAAAAAATGGGCATTATTTTATGGAGACTTGTGATTAGGCAAGCAAGCCAGGCCACTGAGAGCAACATGTATAAGAGATGTAACTAAATGGAACATGCTTCTCTGTATTGTTACATTCCTTTATGCACAGAATGGCAACTAAAAAACATTCAGGAATGTAAATGGAGCAAACACTGAGCTAGAAACTGCCAGACTGGTCAATTCTTGTGTCAGGTGATGAGAGTATGAATATCAAGACCTTCTTTAACTCACAGGCACAATTATAGTGCATTTATACACACATATACATGCATACAAACACACACATACACATGCAAAAACCACACACACATTACACATATAACACATATGCATACAATCATACATTCATATATGTAAACACATACATGCAAATACATTTATATACATACAAACACATATATGTATAGTTACACACCTATACATATATGCAAACACATGTATACACACATATACATACACATATAGACATACAGGCTTCAGGTTGGTTTGAGATACCCTGCCTCAATAACAAAGATAGAAAAGCAACAGAGCATGATCCCCAGCACAAACCTCTGGCTACTTGCCAGACACATGCTACTTGCTTGATTTGAAAGACTATTTAGGCTATTTTTCTCTGACAGCCTTTTTGAATCATCCTGTACCTTAAAATACAGTTATACAGCTGTGTAGCCAAGGTCTGTCTGGCTTAGAAATGTATGTACCTTTGAAACACAGAGGGCTTGTCTGCAGACTTTGCCAAAGGAAGTGCGGCATGAAGGGAACACCCATGTCTTCTCATCTCCACACTGCTATGGTTTAACTTTGGAGTGACAGGGTTTTGACCATTCTTATAAGAAAAGTAAAAGATTTTTTTTCTTGATTCAGGTCAATATATTTTTAAAAATTACACCATGACTTTTATTTTATTAACCTGGAAATTCTCCTTTCATGAGAAAACATCCAAAGTCATTAAAGGGGTTGAGATCACGAACGTATACCCAAGCGTTATGTGTGTATTAACAGGACATTCAGTGAGTATCAAAGCTCAGGGGGATGTTCTGTTATCTAACCATGTGTATTATGTGTTTCAGTGAGTATGTGCCACATGCTTACAGATACATGTGTATGTGTGTGTGTGTGTGGAAGCAAGAGGATATTGTTGACTCTTCCTCAGTTGCTCTATACCATTTTTGGACAGGGGATCTAAATTCATATTTAAGCAGCAGCATGTCACTGAATGAAGCATCATGCTAGTCTGAATCCCATGAGGGCTTGGCATTGCAATTCAAGGTCATCATCTATGACATTCATACTCAAGAACTGTGTAATCACATTCCATATATGTATGTATATGTGTGTGTATACGTGTGTATTTGTGTGCCTAAAAGCTAAGTCTTGTAATGTTTTAAGTAAACATACAGTTCTGTATATTGGGTCTAGTCCTTAGCTATCCTTGGCTTCACATGGCTCCCTGGGAATGACCAGAGAAGCAGGGTTCATTCCAATAGAACAGGGAGGGATACACGATGCGCCTCGGCCTCCAGTCTCTCAGCCATCTTACCACAGCTCTGGAACTGAGTGGGACTATTGCCTAACCTGCACGCAAAGCACTGATTTCTGGGGAGCTGAGGGGAGGCTTTACTCTTGGATAAGCTGTTCACCTGCTAATGTGGTTGATGTTCCAGTTCAGGGCCTGGTCGGTTTTTCTTTTGCATAAAATCATTTGACATATTGAATCCTGAGAGCTGGGGCAACTCAGAAGTGACACTAATTTATCGATCTCTCTTCTAAGGAGAAAACTCCCTGGTGGAAATTGTTCTGAAGATTCCGAAACCACCAGCTGCTATTAGAGTCTGAAAATCCAGACACAATAGCCAATATGAAATGCTATTGAAAAGTGCAGACACATGCCAGATTGTGCACACCATTTCTTTCCCCTTCCCTAAAGGCAGCCATCAGGAAATGAGCTGCCTAGTTTGAGCCAGTCCTATATTCTCCAGGCAGAGGAGAGTTGGCGATGTGTCTGCTGTGTGTGTGCTTCAAGGTATAATGTCACACTGATGATCTTAGAGGCAACAGCAAGACTGACAGTGAACACCTACAAATATTACTAGCATGTCAATTTTGGAAATTAAACTGTAGGGAGACTATGTTTCTCCTATCTTAACACCTAAATTCGAGCACCAGGCGGCACTGTGGATGCATCTTACCACCTCCCCCCTGTATCTGAGGTATGTCAGTCTCTTCTAATCTGCGGGAGATATGTGTTAAGCCTCCCAGTGGATGCCCAAAATTACATATAGTACTGAACTTTATACATGCTATTATTATTTGTATCCATACATGTTATTAAATTTTAGTTAACAAATTAGGTGCAGTGAGAAATTTATAACAAAGAATATTTACAATAATATTTCATGTGAATGTAGTCTCTCATAAAATATCGTATTGCATTGTACTCTTGCTCTTGAGATAATGTGAGATGGTACAGTGTCTAGATGAAAAATGTCATGAGAATTGTTACACAGAATGACTGGTAAGCAAGCTGCAACTGAACATAGCACTCTGATGGTGTGACGGTTGATCTGATAACTGAGCTGGCTAAAGAATCAGATGACAGGTAGTGCAGATACTGTGGATATTTTGGACGGGGGTGGTGGCTCAGTAAGTAAAGAGCGGGTAGTGTCTACCGTGTGGCTATGCTGAGTGGAGGAACAGTTTGCATCCAGAGCAGACTGGGATAGTAAGAGAGTTCCTCATGCCACCCAGAATAGTGCACAAGCTCAAATGTAGGAATGCTTTATTTGCAGATCGGGCTTGACTATGGTGCATCAGTTACTTTTCTTACAGCTGTGACCAAATACTTGACAAGAAGTAATGTAAAGGAGGAGGAGCTTATTTTGGTTTCTAGTTTAAGAAGAGATATAGTTCACTACTGTGGGGAAGATGGCAGGAGTATAAGGCCGGTCCCATCGCATCTGCACTGTGGAAGGAGATAGGCCTTCACATCTCAAGATCTGCCTCCAGATACCCATTTTCTCCAGCAAGTCTCCATTCCCTAAATGTTTAGAAATTGTCTTAAACAGCAGAACTAGCTGGGGACAATGTACAGAGGGCACATGCCTGTGGGGGACATTTCACATTCAAACCATAGCATAGGGGTCCCTGAGGACATGGGGAAGAAAACTTAGGGGTGAAGAGGGAGCACTGACTATTCACCCAGCTAATCAACGGCTGTATTCTCAAAGGCAGCCTCTTCAGGAGCCATCTTAGCTGGCTTAATAATACTTTATGATCTGTAAGTCAACCACCCGTGAAAATAAAAAATAAACTTTATTTTTGTCTCTCGTGCACAGAACAATTTAATTTTTAAATTAATGTAAAATCAAAAGGCGCCTTGCTCCCAGTGAGGTATGTCTGCCCCGCATGACTGTGTAAACACAACTCAATTGCTCTGAGAATTAAAGATGGATCAACAAAATCAATAGTTAATTGTGTTACTCTGGGTTTTTCATTTCAGATCTAATCTGAAAAGAAGGTCCAAGGGATGTTTGCTCTTGGTTTTCTTAAAATATTATTTAAAATGCTCCTGTCAGGCCAAAGAGTTCACAGGGGTCTTCACATTATTTCCATAAGTCATTTGGCTTGTAAGTAGTCAAGGTCATATCGATCGCCCAGCCTCTCCTGTTTTCATTTTTAAATTCTGTATCATTATCGGGCAAGCTGCCTTGCACTTAGGCCAAACCGGATTTATTGTAAAAATCACACTACATAATACATGTCTTGGTACCAAACACAGTGTATTTCTTACATAGTATACTAACTATTTTATTATTTTATTTTTTTGAGGCAGGGTTTCTCTGTGTAACCATCTTGGCTATCCTGGAGCCCAATCTGTAGACCAGGTTGGCCTTCATTTCACACAGATCCACCTGTCTCTGCCTCCTGAGTGCTGGGATTAGGATTAAAGCCGTGTGACACTACCACCCGGTTTCCATTAGTTATTTTTAATTGTGTGTGTGTGTGTGTGTGTGTGTGTGTGTAGGTATGTTACACCAGTGAGTCCAGGTACAGTTGGAGGCCAGAAGAGGGTGTCTGAGTTACACCCTGCAGCTGGAGTTACAGCTGGTTCTGAGATGCCTCACGTGGATGAGAGGACCAAACTCAGGTCCTGCACAAGAGCAGTAGGTGCTTGGGACTGCTGAGCCATCTCTCCAGCCCTGCAGAGTAACTTCTGATCTGTTTTGTGATGATATACATAGTTAATCCCAGCAAAATGAACAGTGTTGAGTTTATGGTCTCATGTTCCCATTGGTTATGAACCTGACAGAACACGGAGTTGCCTGAGAGATGGGCCTCTGCGCATGTCTACGGGTGCTTATCCTGATTATGCTAATTGAGATGGGAAGACCAACTCGCGGTGAGTGGCATCTTGCCTTGGGTAGGAGTGGGACTGTATAATTAGAGAAAAGCTGGGCACTAGCATGTCTTCATTGGTGGCTGCCTTCCAACTGCAGAAACAGCGTGAGCAGCTGTTCCGAGCTCTCCCTGCCTTCCTTCCCACATCATGATAGACTCTGAGCCCAGGTGAACCCTCTCTCCCTTAAGTTGCTTTGGTCAGAGTACCTTATCACAGCATCGGGAAGAGACTGAGATGGACTGAGGCAGTACTGCGGGGATGGGGGCTATCCTGTAAGAAGGACCATCTAGCCCCCCATGCCCAAGAGGCCAGAGGAAGAGATACAGCTTGAATGAAGACTGGGGGCCTCATTTGTGCAGGCAGATGAGGTGAAAGGGAGCACAGCGAGCTTCTTCCTGTTTAGGGAGATGTACAGTATTATCCGAGGCCCATGGGGGTACCCGATGGACTGCCTTGACCCTGGTTACACTACAGCGGAGCTAAATATGCAACGTTTGAAATTCTTTTCCCTTTTAAGCGCAACCTTTCATGTAATAAGTTAAGCCTTGCTCTCTCGCTCACACACCGTTAGAAGCCTCCATCCATTTCAGAGACCGAAGGCAAAAATAATTCTTGAAATAATGAATCAGTTTTTTTTTCTCCTGCCATCTTGTCTAGAAATCCCGTGATTATTTTGCCATAGCAGACAGTGACCTTCTCAAAGGCGGCCTATCAAATGCTCAAGATAAATAAGGAGAAGGTCTCTTTCTCCTGCCTCTGGACCAAAAAAAAAATGTGGAGAGGGAGAATGTTCGTGAGAGTGTCATATGTTCATCTGTGGATGAGCAGTCGTGTGCTCTGCATGGGTCCAGAGACCCCATTCCACGAGACCCACAGGGCATAACGCTTGGCGGGACCTTGACTGAGACACCAAAGGATTTCACCAAGTAAGCGGAAAAGAATGGTTTCTTGGGGGGTGGGTAAGGGGTGCAGGCAGAACCCCTGGCTCCTGCATAAATTACCTAAATGAAAGGGAGCTACAGCTGAAGACATCACCCCCTAGACAAGCCTGCTCCTGATTTACTAAGTCTGGGAGCTAAGATTGATAATGAACCCTCTCTTCACCCTTGACACCATACTCTCTTTTTTCCCCCAGGCAGCAGAAGGAGAAGGAAGTCTCTCCTATTTTTTTCCCCCATGGAAGCAAGGTTCCTGAAAAGTAGATGGGGCCGGCAGGGGACACAGTGCTGTGGGGTTGCAGAGGAGCAAGGGATTGGCTTCTCAGGGTCGGAGACACCTGCCCATCTTTTAGGGTTCTGGTATTTGAGTCTTGTTCGATTTATGGGCAGCTGAAGATAGAGACCTTAACTTCCAGAAAAATGCAAGCTCCCAGGGTCAGGGTATGATGCAATGGGTAAAAACACTTGCCATATGAAGCTGATGACCGGAGTTTATATCCAGAACCCATGACAAAGTGGAAAGAGAAAACCCACTCTGCAAAGTTGTCTTCTTAAAGCCTCATCATGCTGCGGTACTTGCAACCACATACATATATCAAGTGGCATATGTATACCCACACATATTCAATGATGATGATGATGATGATGTTAATGATAATATAACAATAATAATCTTCTCTTTGATAAAATTGAAAGGCAACTGGAAGCTGAAGTGTCCTTTATGGAAGTGGGGAAAAGAGAAAAGACAAGCTGAGACTATGAATTGGCTCAACCAGGTAGCATCCAAAAGCATCACGGGGCAAGGATCAAAGAGTTCAAAGATCAATCTGAAAAGCAATAAGGACACCAGTGATCCAGGATTTGCAGATAAAATTAAGACTGATCAGCAACATCTTGACAGAAGGTCAGTAGCATCCAGATAGATATCAGGTGTATTATTTAACTAGCCATTTGCAGATAGCAATGGGCAGAATTCTGAGCCCAGTAAGACAGTCTCAAGGTTCTGGTTCACATATCTTACTGTCTCCAGAAGGTTTTCCCCCTGGGCTGATGCGATGTCTCCGTCAGTAAAGTACTTCTTGCACAAACATGAGGACTTGAGTTTGGTCCCCAGAACCCATGTAAAAGGAGCTGGGCAGGGTGGCCAGTGGAGAGGGGGTAGAAGACAGGTGGATCTCTGAGGCCCACTGGCCAGCCAGTCTAGCCTAATAGGTGAGTTCCAGGCCAGTGAGAGTCTCTGTCTCAAAACCTGAGGTGGACAGAGTCCCGAAATGACATCTGAGGTTACCTATGGCTTCCATATGCACACGCACTTGTACACAAATAAATACACATACACGTGTGCTCCCATATAAATATGGATGCATACACATGAATCTGCATACATATGAATACATAGAAACACATGTAAATGCACTGGTATGCCCACAAGTCCTTCCATCCTTTGGGTTCACCATCACCCACTCATCTCCTGACGCAGGTGCTGGGAAATCTCAGAATCATTTTTTACCCAGGAGCAACCTTGCTCTCCCTCCACTCCTCTGTAGACCAGCAGTGTGGTAAGAGCGAGCCAATGTTATAATACACACTGCTGATGTGACTCCATCTTCCATATAGGGGTGACGACTTTATGTGTCTTTAAGCCCCTGAGCCACATGCCTGACCCACAGACCACATGTGTCAGAGAATCCTTGTTTCTCTTCATTTTACCCTGCAATACCTTTTCATGCCTTTGAAAGTCACTGGCTTCCAAGAACAAGACGCTGGTCTCTTTAGTGGGAAGTCTGAGAAGGGCAGTTTAGTGTCCAAATATCCAGATTTACTTTGTTTAGAACTTGTGCATGGATGTAATTACTTCCACAATAGGTAAATGGGAAAATAAAATCTGTTTTACAGAAAACTTTGATTAGTATGTACTTTGGAGGAGCATCCTGCCACCTGAAAAGATAGAGATAAAAACACACAAAGAGCGAGTAGGGATCAGTCACATAACCATGGGGTTGGAGGAATGGCTCCGTCAATAAAGCATTGCTTTGCAAGTACAAAGATCTGAGTTTGATTTCCTGACCCCATATGAAAGTGCCTGAGGTGGTGGTGTGCACTCATAATTCTACCCTGGGGAGGAGGAGACAGGGGATCCCTGGGATTTGCCAGTCAGCCAGTCTAGCTTACTTGGTGAATTCAGGACAGTCAGAATAACAAGGTGGGTGGCACCCTGAGGCATGACACTTAAGGTTGTCCTTTGGCATCCACATGTGTGTGCACACACAAACCACAGAACATATGATTTAAAGAGAACTGTATAAAGGCCTGGGGTTCTCAACAGGCTCATGACCAGGGTGGAGTCCTAAGTGATAACTTCCTCACCTTGAGAGGCCCTTGGCTCAGTCTGTGTCCGGGTATATGGGGAACCTCAAGGTGGTAAAAGCTGCTTCATGTAACAGGTAGCAACTTTTTTCACACACTGACATAGGTTTGGGAGTAGAAGGGAGAAAATTGCCTAATTCTCAGCTTCATGAAACCTCAGACTTTCAGCTACTTAAATATGAGCAGGTCAGTGTTTCTGTTCGCTGTGTTCCTGCCCAGGTTCCCTGATACACATACCTACAGTTTTCCTAATTGACTTGAGAACTAATTTTCTTTAGATCTGTTCTAGACAAGTTACTGGCATAGTTGTGTTGGGGGTGGGAGACTGGGGAGGTCACAGCTCAGTCAGTGCTGTGCTTGTCACATAAGCCTGAGGAACGGAGTTCCAGACCCAGCAGACATGTAAGAACCTGTGTGGGGCAGTGTGTGCTGCAGTTCTAGACCCGAAGAGGCAGAGACAGACCCATCCTTGAGGCTCAACGGCTAGCCAGCCTGAAGTGTTCAAACCAGTGGGAACTGTCTTAAAATAAGTGGACAGTGCCTCAGTTACAACATCTGAGGTTGTCTTCTGGCCTCTGCATCTCTGACATATGACCTCCTATTTCACAAGAACACAGGGATATATACAAATGGGATTCAGGGCGATCGTAGGATTATTAAACATTATAAAATTGATCCAAAGATGGTATCCATTGGTAAAGGATCAGGAAAGTGGTGTGTTGGGAGTCCAAACCCACTAGGCACCGACACTTCTGTTTCTGTTCCTTTTGCAGGTTTTAGAAAACAGCTACAGAAATTCTCAAGCAAGAGAAAAACCAAGTCACCACCTACAAGAATGTCAGTGTGCATTGGCCACATCCAATAGAAAAATCTTGCTGTGTACCCATTAGAAAAGAAACATAGTAGGGGACCACAGATATGGCTCAGCATGTATGGCGCTTGCAAGCAAATATGAGGACCACATTTGGATCCCCAATAACCATGCAAAAAGCTGGAAGTGGTGGAGGTTACATGTCACCATATTACTGGGGAGAGGGGTGGTCACTGGCAGATCATGGGAGCTTGAATTGGTGTGAGTCCCAGGTTCAATGAGAGGTTCTATCTCCAAAGATAAGTTACAGGAGATGACATCTAATGTTGACCGGCCTCTGGTCCTCTGGTCTCTATATGTGCATGCATGGACAAACATGTATCTCTCTCTCTCTCTCTCTCTCTCTCTCTCTCTCTCTCTCTCTCTCTCTCTCTCTCTCTCTCTCTCTCTCTCTCTCTCTCTCTCTCTCTCTCTCTCACACACACACACACACACACACACACAAGCAACGTAAAGGATGTCTTACTTCATGTGGCCAGAATTTGGTCAGTGAGGCCTGGTAGCCTCACTCACGTGGGAGCAATTATCAAGGTTACTCTTCTGATGCCCTCAACAACAAAGCAGGAGCGACAGCTGTACCCCCTCACAGCGGGATAGTAACTAAAATATCTAATTAATCTGTGAATGAGTGATGGTCCAAGAAACATATTACTTTGTAATCAATTTCAAGTGAGTCCCTAACAAAACAAGATGAAGGAAAGGCTGGAGGATTATAAGAGGCCTGCACACTCTGTTCTCAGTGACTGATGATTGTAAGGGGGAGGGGGACAATTTTATGATCCATCAAGTTTTTTGTCATCTCAAAATCATGCCTCCCAATGCATGCTGTAAATTAATTTTAGAATTTACATATTTATTAAAAATTGTATTGAACACAGCAGGAAGTGAGCCCTATTTGAATAATAAAATAACTTGTTATTCTATTGGAGATTAAAAATAAAAAAATGTAAAATATTTTATCTTCAGGTAATCGCCACATAAATTGCTCCGAGTTAGTTAAACTGATAATTAACATGCACCAGAGGCTTTGACAGAATATTAAAGATAATCCTGCAAATTCCCATTTAAAAGAGTTCTCACAATAAAAATCAAGGGAAAGATAAGCAGGGAGATTAGGAACAGGATTGGCCATGGTGCACACTGCAAGCAGGGTCACCTCACTTTGGAGGAGATGCACCTCGGGATCCCCAAGGTTTGACTCCTGAACCTCTTGATTTCATTTGAAAATTTCCTTCTCAGAGAAGATGCTCCATGTGACCCCCTGCTGTCTGGCTGAATTCCTAAAGGATATGACATACCAGATCTCTACATGCAGGACGACCACTAGAATGGCATGGGAGTCCATGGGGTTGCAACCACAGGGTGATACCATACTCCACCTGGACAGGCAGAACCATTCCCTCTAGAGTTACTTCCACAGACAGTGTCAGGGTATGGTCTGTTTCTACGGTGTGCACAGTCTGCAGAGTCTGTGGAGCAACGAATGGCCAAGGGACTGGTGTGCTGCCTCACATCCTCCTTAGCATAAAGGAGAAAGAAATAACCCAGGCTTTAGATGGCTCAGTTGTTCCACTTGCCTTGCAAGCCCGAGGACCTGAGTTCGATCCCCAGCACTCTGTAAAAGCTGGGCACAGTGGCAAGTGCTTGGTTTCTCAGCAATGAGGAAGCAGAGACAGGGAAATCCCTGGAGCTCAGTGATTAGCCTGCTTAACCTATTGGATGGTTCCAGGCCAGTAAAAGACTCTGTCTCGAACACAAAGCAGAGGGCACCTGGGAGTAAACACGCAAGGTTGTCTTGGCCTGCACATGTACACACATACATAAGCACATGTGCACCAGCACACACACACTCTTGTATTCCTTCCCACAGGCAACCCCTCCCACAGAAACAAAAGCAAACCCTTTGGGAAGAAATGATACTAAGAAATGACCTCTTTAAATTCCTGGGGAACAAGAAGGAAGAGGAATACCTGTGTTCCAGGAATTTCAGCTTAATCATGGCTCTTTCTTTCCACAGGGGACTCAGGGTGAGGTGTTACCACCACCTTAAAGAAAACAAGAGATTCCCTTCAGGACGTTCTCAAGGTGAGGGGCTTGGCTAACAACTGCTTGGCTGTGCAGTCTTCACAGCTCATATCTGGCATGGATGGGGCCCCTTCCCCTCCCCACATCATAGCAAGTACAGGATGCTCATAGATGTAGCCTCAGAATCCTTAATATAGCAATTCAGGCAACCATTGTCTATGAATTGTTTTGGTATTGAGATGAAAACTATTTGGCTCTCCCCACCTCGTGTGTGTGTGTGTGTGTGTGTGTGTGTGAACAGATATGACTGATGTCTACGTGTCACTGTGTGCAGCTAATGTTGAGATATATGTGCCAATGTTTCATGTATGGAAACTTGTAGTCATAGTCAC
Source organism: Alexandromys fortis (assembly GCF_014885135.2). Taxonomy (NCBI): domain Eukaryota; kingdom Metazoa; phylum Chordata; class Mammalia; order Rodentia; family Cricetidae; genus Alexandromys; species Alexandromys fortis. The sequence goes on along the minus strand of NW_026068005.1, from coordinate 2,389,597 downwards.
CTTCTATTTCTCTCTGATCTCTAATAAACTTCTGTCTGTTCTCACGATCACTCCCCTTTTGCAGGCTTCCCTTGCATCACCATATCGACAAGTCCTGTGTTCTTCCTGACTCCTAGTGATGCCCACCTAAGTCTGGGCATCAGGAAGAGAAGAAGCAAGCGCATCCTCCTGCCTCTGCCCTGCCGTGAGCCTGACAGCTCTGCTTCTCTCCCTCCTGTCACCTGTTCCTAGGGGACTTTCTGGTGGGCTGAGTTCCCATGGAGTGGTCCAGCACTTGGCCCCTCATGCTGGAAGGCCTAGATGTGTCCGCATGCTCATTTCCTATGAGCCAGCTCTCTGTGCAGAAGTGACTGCATTCCCGGGAAATGGAGTCACTTGCTCCCCTGTTCAGACTGCTCCCCCCATTCCCTTTGCTGGGTCTGGAACCTCGAGCCTTTTCACTGCCCATAAGGTCTTACACAACTGGCTCCTGAATTCTTCTCCACCCTGATTTCCATCCCGTCTATCAATGTGCCCTGTCCACACTGACCTGGGGACACCAGTCCTGTCACCGTACCTGCTACACTCTGCCCATAAGCTCCAGCATACATCACATGCCAACACTTCACCTTAACTTTTGTTCAAGCATTCACTCTACAGAGAGACCCTCACCCAGTCAGTCTCTGGAGGCAGTGGACTCGCTATTTCATATGCACGCCATTTTCCCCATTTAAAACTGTGCATCACCGGGTTACTTAAATGCCTCAGTGACAAAAGGGTCTTGCTATCAGGCGTGAAGGCCTGAATTCAATCCCCAGAAACACACAAGGAAGAGAGAGAAAACCAAACTACATACAGAAAATTGTCCTCTGGCCTCCACATGAGCACTGTGTTGTATGGGCTCATGTGCTCACACATCTGCATAAACACACACACATGCACACACGTATATACACACACAAACCCTACCTAATAAATGCTTTAAGAGCACACATCCTTAGTTGGCATTTTATGGTCATTAGTCAGTAGCCACAGGGAGTTGTTCCAGGATGCCCTCACACCTGCGAGGGATGCCCAAACTCCTAGGTGCTCAAATGATTCACTTATGCGGTCACAATCCTCCCGTCTACTGTGAATGACCTCTGAATTTCTCATAACACGTGCCACACTGCAAATGCTGTAGCTGTTACCCTGCATTGTTCAGGGATTAATGATGAGTTCGAGTGTTTCACATGCTCTGTGCAGGGGCACTCTGGTATTTTTCCATTCAGGCTTGGTTGAATCCTTGGATGTGGGACTTGCATTCTATTCTGTTTATTTCCTTCTTAGCTAAAATAAGTCAAGGATTTAGTCTTTTTTTTTTTTTAATTTGCTCTATCTACCATGCCCAAAATGACACCTATTAAACAGCATGAACCACAAAAATAGTCTTGAATCAATGAATCATAAATGAGAAACTTATATCACACTGTGAAGAACAAGTAGTGCTGGGAAATAATTAGCTGTAGTGTGAGAATAAAAGCAAACATGTAAACATCGTTCTAATTAAGTCACTACACGGTTTAAGACGGATACCAGGGAGTTGCTGGCTAGTTCAGTTTTAAGTGAACCAAGGGCATTCTCCATCTCCCACTTATTCCCCCGCATTTTCATTGCTCCCACGGCCCCCGTGGGGGCACGGCTCCTTGTACCTGTGTCCTAACTGGGAGCTACTCCTGCGATGGCCAGTGCTGTCACCTGGACAGAGTCTACAATCACCCAAGAGGCAGCCTGTGCAGGTGAGCTTGATCGCCTTCACTGACGTGAGAAGATCCCTCTTGACTGAGGGCAGAACCCCTCTTGGACTGCAATACAATGGGACAAGGAGGTGAGCACTGGGGAGCCTACTGCTGGTTGTGGATGTGACCAACTGCTCCAAGCTTCTGCAGCCCTGACTTCTCTATGAACTTGACCTGAGAGCCAGAAGAAACCTTTGTCTCTCAAGGTGCTTCTCTCAGGGTATCATATCACAGCTGCAGAAGAGTCACTGAGATGACAGCTTCGGAATCTGCACATGGCATATGGGCCAATGACTTGTAGGTAAAGCCCTTGGGCTTGCTTGTTTTGATTCTGTAAGTCAGAAGACATCTCTGAGCTATCCAGGGCTCCCCAACTGCTTTTCCTGGCTACAGATTACAGCTTCCTGCAGTTGTTTGTTTATGGTTCATGCTATGCCAGGTTCCCAAGAACCTAGCAGGTCCAACCTGACCTCTGCTCGCTGAAGTCAAAGACTTATTAATTCCTCTATCCTGCTACCTTCTGCTTTTGGCATTGGGTGATTCTGTAGATTGAACTACGTTCTCCCAAAAGAGGTTCTTCAGACCCTCACTTTAGTTTACAATAAGTTCATTACAGGTGTAATCAAGACGCTCCGAGAAGTTGAAGCACACCAAGATAGGGAGATGGCTCAACAGATGAAGTGCTTGCTAGGCAAGCTGAAGGACCTATGAAATGCTAACTAGACAAGCATAGGGACCCACGTTCAGACCCAGGCACCTATGTAGAAAAGCTGGTTATGGTGACCCCGGTAGTCAGAGGTTTTGTAAGTCAGATTTCAGAAGAATCATTTCTTTGGTTTGTCAGTGGCTTATCTTGGGTGAGTGCATGTTTGTTCTTCTATCCTTGGAAAAATCTCACAACATTCATGTTAAAATACCCAGGAGTGGTGACAGGGGCTTACAGTCCTAATCCTGAGGATGCAGAGACAGATGGATCAGTTACAAGTCCTACACACGATCAAGCCACTGAGAACTTGAGCCCAGATGCCCTGCCCTGAGTGAGGAGTTGATAACTTCTAGGGAGGGAGATGCATTTCTACCTGCAAGTGTGGTCACCAGGAGGTCACCCATGCTCCAGAGATGACCTCACTGAGGCACATACAGACAGCAGTAACTGAAACAATGGGATATTAAAAATACAAAAAAAGACATAAAGTTGGGAGAGGAGTGTGTTAGGGAGACCAGGGGGGCTTGGGAGAGAAAATATGTGGGTAGATATGATCCTAATAAATTGTATAAATGTATTAAGTTCTCAAAGGATCAATTAAAAAATGAAAATAAAATTTAGAAGAATCAAAAGGATAGTACCCAAAGAATGACACCAGTAGTGACCCCTTGGCTTCTACATCTATGTGCACACATGTGCACCTGCATACACATATACTTATACACATTGACATTTACACAGACAAGCACACATGCATACACACACACACACACAGCACCCACAGACAAAGGATAGATCACACAAGAGTAGGAGAGGGCCGCAATGAAACACAACTGATGTCGCTGGAGGGCAGGAGGACACAAAGAACCAGGACATATGTGGGAAATGCTATGATGAAACTCACACTCATGGTGACTGACATGCCATGACAGTGAGATTCAGAGATGGCGGTCTGTGGTCATGTAGAGGCCCACGCACGACCAGCCACCAGCAGAAGCCAGGAGAGACACCTGACCCCACTGATGCTCTGTCTTCAGATCCCTCCACAAATGGGAAGAAACTCCTTTATTTCATGATTCCCAATGTCCGGAAGTTCATTACAATCTCCCCTAAGAAAGTCCACAGGTTACCTATAAAATATGTATTGTCCCCAGCAGTGGTGACCCTGAAACACTAAAATCCCATGGTTATATACTCATGAGGAATTTAATTTTGTTAAATTATGGGAAGAAGAGAGAAAAAATTTCTGAGTTTTTTTCTTTCTGAGCTTTTTTTGTTTAGTGAACTTAAAAACAAGATTCCTGAAGATGAAAAAAGCACTTTGGTTTAACTCTGTCATTTGAAATTATGATTTCATTAATTCTGTAAAATAAAAAAAGGACTTCATTTGAAAAGGAAAAGTAATCAGAAAGAAAGGAAGTTATATTTAGTTGATCAGAAAACAGCTAGGCGCAATGTCATATGGGAAGTTTTTTTCAGTGTTGGCCCACTGGCTTGTTTAGGTCAACTCCAAAGAGTGATGGAGAAGCTGTAAAAGCCATATTTTCTTGCAAATGTGCACTTCGTCCATGACTCATTTTAAGATGTTAGTTTCCAAGTTTTCTTTTCTTTAAAATAAATGCAGATTCAAGGACCTAGTAACAACTGAAAAATGCTGGATTTGAGCCCAGGATCCTAATCCACCTAGAATTTCTCCCCACAAGATGCCAGGGAATACATCTGGGAGGCTGGAGATGTAAATGGTTTAAAGTCCCACTCTTGAGATACAGAAGGTGACAGCTTTGGAACAGTGAGGTCCTCACCAGGTCTCCTGGTAGCTTGATCTTGTATGTCCTAGCTGCTACAGCTCGAAAATAATTGAAAACATTTTATTGTGAATTTTAGCTTTTTTTTTTTTTAAATTAGTGTGGTGATTTGAAAGAAAATGGCCCCCAAAGAGAGTGGTACTACTAGGAGGTGTGGCCTTGTTGGAGGAAGTGTGGGTGGGCTTTGAGGTCTCTTTCTAGCTTTTGGTGTGTGTGTGTGTGTGTGTGTGTGTGTCTGTGTCTGTGTGTGTTTGTGTGTGTGCAGGTGCACACATGCACTCTATGGAACTAGAGAGGAGACAAGAGGGAGAAGCTTCCCATAATGTGACTGTCAATTGACTTCCTGTTTCCTGAAGGATGTAGGACTCTCAGCTCCAGCACCATGTCTGCCTGCATGCTGCCATGCTTTCCATCCTGATGATAATGAACTGATCTCTGAAACTGTGAGTCAGCCCAAATTAAATGTTTTCCTTTCTAAGAGTTGCTGTGGTTGTGGTGTCTCTTCACAGCATGAAAAACCCTAACTAAGGTTCATTATGGCATTTTCATACAAAATTTGGTTTGATTGATTTTTTTCTCCTCTCTTCTTCTTCTCCATCTCTGTCCCCTCTCCCAGTTGCCTTGCAGTACCCAGTATACTCCTTTTGGGTTTAAATTCTCATGTGTCCTGTTTTCCTCTGTTCCCTCTTTCCCCCTCTTGTCTTCTCTCTAGTTCCATAGAGTGCATGCATGCAAGCACACACACACACACACACACACACACACACACACACACACTGAAAGCTAGACCATTAGAGAGAGCATGCTGTATTTGTCACTCTGAGTCTAATATTCAGATTCATCCATTTTCCCACAAATTTCATACTTTCATTTTCCTTTCAGCTACATACAATCCCATTGAATATATGACTACATTTTCACTCTCCAGTCACTAGTGGATGGAGAGCGAGGCTGGTTCTGCTTCCCTGCATTATGGTGATTCAGCAATGAACATGGTATACAGGTATCTTTGTGGTAGGATGTGGGTATCTGCCCAGGAGTGGTATAGCTGGGTCATAGGATAGTTATATTTAAAAAACTTTGAGGCCCCTGTATGTTTATTTCTATAATGGCTATATTACTTCTCTGAAGTCCCTTTTAGTTTATTGCTAATTATTTAAGTTAAAAAATAATTATGTAACTTTCCTCATTCCTTTTCTTATGCCCAACCTCTTCCTTGTACTGCCTTTTCTCAAATTCATTGCCACTTTTTAAATTTTTTTTAAATTTTTTTTTATTAAAAATTTTTGCCTCCTCCCTACCCCCCATCCCCCCCACTCCCCTCCCCCTCCCTCTCCAGTCCAAAGAGCATTCAGAGTTCCCTGCCCTGTGGGAAGTCCAATGTCCTCCTCCCTCCATCCAGGTTAGGAAGGTGCGCATCCAAACAGGCTAGGCTCCCACAAAGCCAGTACATGCAGTAGGATCAAAAGAGAGCACGAGCAAGGAACTCAGGACCGCGAGGGGTGCACCCACACACTGAGACAATGGGGATGTTCTATTGGGAAGTCACCAAGGCCAGCTGGCCTGGATCTGAAAAAGCCTGGAATAAAACTGGACTCGCTGAACATAGTGGACAATGAGGACAATTGAGAACTCAAGAACAATGGCAATGGGTTTTTGATCCTACTGCACGAACTGGCTTTGTGGGAGCCTAGGCAGTTTGGATGCTCACCTTACTAGACCTGGATGGAGGTGGGTGGTTCTTGGACTTCCCACAGGGCAGGGAAACTTGATTGCTCTTTGGGCTAATGAGGGAGGGGGACTTGACTGGGGGAGGGGGAGGGAAATGGGAGGTGGTGGCGGGGAAGAGTCAGAAATCTTTAATAAATAAATAAAAAACTAAAAAAAAAACAGTGCCATTGTCCTTGGCTTCTTAGCAGCCCTCATTGTCCACTATATTCAGAGAGTCCAGTTTTATCCCATGCTTTTTCAGTCCCAGTCCCACTTTTTAAAATTGTTCTGAGATATATACATATATATCTAAATATGCAATCTATAATATATTCCTAAATATGTAACTATAACCTTCCCAGCCTGTATAATGTTACTTGTATGTATATGATTTCAGAGCCGGCCAGTTGGTACAGAATCACCAACCGGGGGCTCCCCTCTGGGGAAGACAGTTTCTTCCACTCATAGCATTCATTCTTGGAAGGGATCTGTTGTCCAGACTGCAGAAAACTGAGAAATGACTTCTTGTTTACATAAGAGATGAAGTCCTCTAGGGAGTGAAATAACTTAAAATCCTAGTCACATAGCTGTCTCCAAGTCAGTGGGACAAAGGGAGTGTCTTTCAAGTTTTCAAATTAGCTGTTCCAGAAAGAGCTTCTATTCCCACCCGACTTTCACTTTCTCTTCATTTCAAATGATTAATCATAGCTGTGTGGGTTTGGTTTCCTGCTTGCTTGTGAAAATGTGGAAAACAGGAGCCGTGGTGCTGAAGTTTCAGGAGTAAACTGTCATCCTGTGCCTTTTATTGGTCCATATTTTAAGCTGTGCACTGGGAGAGCTCACGGGCTCCTGACCTGGAAGTTAAGAGCACAAGCTAATGTGTTCCGCCGATCAGGTCTTCATGAATCCACAAAACAACTGTGGACCTTAATCGCCGTCTAAGGAACTGCTTTGTGGAGCTCAGCCTGCTAGAGCCCCCCAGATGTCCCTAGGTTACACACAGGCACACCTCTGTCTGCCTGGCAACAGCAGAGCAGCTGGGGAAGGGAGCTGGGAGGCACTGAAAATAATAATGAAAAAGGATCAAAGTTGCTCTTTTAATTTATTTTTAACTTTTTAATCTTTTTGTTTGTCTTAAAGACAGTGTTTCTCTCCCTTGCTGTGGATGCCCTGAAAGACATCTGAAGCTCTTGCTGATGTAGAACTAGGGTCAATCCTCCTGCAGATGTGTGACCCAATACAGAAAGCTGTTCTTAAAATTTATTAGGTAAATTAATTTTATCCGGTGTGGGAGAGGGGACCGTGACACAGGGATATTGTGGAGGTCATAGGACAGCCTGCAGGGGTCAGTTTTCTCCTTCCACCATGTGGGTTCTGGGGATCACACAAAGGTCACCATGTTTAACTGTCTTCAGTGCTGAGGTACCTCCCTGCTCCCTTTCTCTTATTATTAAAAAGAAAAGTAGGGGGTCTGGGAATGTAGACCAGAAGGTAGAATGCTTGCCCAGCATGCATGAAGCCCTTAAGTTCCATTCCTAGTATGGAATAAAATTCAGTATATTAGTGAAAGCCTACAACCCCAGAACTCAGGAGGTGGATGCAAGAGAAGCAGAAGTCAAGGTAACTGTCAACTACCTAGAGAGCGTGAGGCTAGCCTCAGTTCTGTGAGATCCTGTTGCAATATTAATATGTACATACACAATATACTTATTCTAAATACAATGCAGAATCAAGCAATATATAATATACCATATACAAATAATCAGAATAATCTTACTAGAAATTATGCCTTAAGTAAAAATATACTTTAAGTGGATGTATTAGCTTGCTTCCTGTGGCTGTGGTAAAACACTGACCAGCCATCCAAAATGATGTGCTAGGGTTTTTTTCCTAGCATTTAAAATTTTATTTCTCACCCCACACCCCACATCCTCCCCGCCCCCCATGTAAGTGTGTGTGTGTGTGCTCATGCACACACAGGTATGGAGGTCAGAGGACAGCTTGAGGGAGTCAGTTCTCTTTCTGTGGGTCTGGGGATCAAACTCAAGTTATCAGACTTTGTAGCAAACACATTTTTTTCACTTGAACCATCTCACCAGCCCCTCCCCTCCCAAGAATAACTTTTTTATTGCTTATAAAAGGCTTGCAGGTCTAAATCTAATTGCCTTTTTCAGATGAGAACCCTGAAGACCCAGAGAAGATCTCTCAGCAAGTTCTCAAGGGCGATTGGCTAAGGCAGCAACTCCTGCGCTTACCCCTCCCTATGTGCTGTTGCTAGGGAGCCTGCCTTCCTCCTGGTGGTTCTGACAGTAGCTGAGGAATTAGAGGCTACACTAGATATAAAATCGCTGGCCAAGTACTTCGCAAGTCCCCAAAGGTATGTCAGACGCATGCACACAGACCATTGGAGGCATCTGACGCGGGGAATAAGATGCAGTTGGGTTCTCAAGGAGCTGAGACAAAACAGGGAGAGAATCACAAATATATTGGGGTGCCTGGGGGGACATGCCACTTCCTTCTGCCTTGCACTTGTTCCTTGAATAATGCTGCTCTTCAGAGCACTCTTCTTTAATCTCAGAGGATCAAATGATGAGAGGGTGGGTCAAGAATCTCAGAATCCGGTGACGAAAATCAGAAATCTAACCTAAATTTTCCCTTGAAAAGTTAAAAGATTCAGGGATCCGTGATGACACATGACACAGGGATGAGTGTTCTCTGTGTGGTAGTGTGATTCACCATGGGGACATCCATCAGGCTCTTTGACAAACGGCCTCAAATGTTCTTCAATGAAGCCAATCACAGACTTAGAATGAAGCGTGTTTCTTTCTATTCTGGGAATAAAGTCGTTTCCGCACAACGGACGATGGGTAGTCACTGATGGACCAGCTCTCGCTAACAAAGGTAGCACACTCTGCAGTGACCCCTGACCTTTGCGGTGGCAGGGTTTGTGAGGATGGTGTGCGAGGATGGTTGATATCACTGCTTCCTATAACCTAGATACAGAAAATGATCAGCTGCTTCTCCCTCCTTTCAGGTAATCAAGCATTTTTGGCTATCCGTTGGCCTTTGGAAACATGATTCAGAAGCCAAAAACTGGCCTGGGGACATGGCTCATCCAATAAAGTAGTTGTTATACAAACAAGAGGATTCCCAGAAGCCTGAAAAAATAGCCACATTCAATGGCATGCTCTCCAAAAAGTGGGAGGCAGAGACAGGAGGCTCCTTGGAGTCTGTTGGTCAGCCAACATAGTCAAACTGGTAAGTCGTGGGCCAGTGAGAGGCCTGGTCTCAGGATAAGCAAGGTGGATAGTACCCGAGGAATAATACCCGAAACTGTCCTCCGGGTACATGCACAAATATAGTACCCCTCCCAGCACATACATATAAAGCAAACAAGTAAACTAACAAACAGCAAAGAATCCATAAACCAATCATTTTAGAGGGGTGGAGGAGCTCAAGAGATTAACACTCCCTGCCTTGAGTCTAGAGCCCGAATCCACAGTCTTCAGACTCATGCAGTGTGGGGTGAGCTTCAGTCTGCTCATACCACTTGAAAGAACACACGCATCTCTAGGCCATTGGTTCTGACTCTCACATCTCCTGTGTCTGCCTTTCCATGGGGCGGGAACCTGGCCCCAGAATAAATTTTAGTTTTTATCATCTCGAATGTGTTAACAGTTAAGGGCAAAGTTATTTGCTGTACTAGGTTATCTATAACATGGTAAATATAAATAATTGAAAAATGTAAATAATGAATTCCAGTAGTCAAACACACACACATATATAAATACATATATATACACATTTATAGGCACACACACATATATAAAATTTATTATTATTCAACCTACTGAGTTGAATTAGTATTACTTATATCCATGTGAGTGTGAGGTCAGACACTGGGGCATGGACAACCTCTCAGTGACTACAGTGCCAAAGAAAATGAACTCTCTGTCCCCAGCAACTGTCAACTGCCAATAGCTCCTCAGATGGGGATGGGACTTGGGAGCCTGTAGAGTTATTAACTGGCTTGATCCTGTGCTGGTAACCATGGCTACTATGAGTTCACGACTGCTGTAGTCATGTTGTGTCCTGAAGACAGCTTGTCACAGCACTCCGCCCCTTGCTCTGGCTCTTAATGATGTTTGTCCTCTTCCAAGATGCTTCCTGATCCTGGAGTAGGGGGCAGGTGGGCAGATGTCCCATTGTTTATGGCTGAGCACTTTGCACATGCACACACACACACACACACACACACACGCACAGTTCTTTTCATTATAGTAACTCTGGAATACATGTAAAGTTACTCTTATAATTCACTTTGGGAATTGCTCTTTTTTAACTTATTTTCAGACCCAACCGCATGATTTTACTCATTACTTTAAAGTCACAGTTTGTTTTTGACCCCAAAATAGTATGACTGCTTAGCTATACCAGATTTGCTCCTGAATGACATTGGTCAGACCAAGCCACATTCATTGCCAGTGAGTGAGAATTGATCATTTTAAGGAAATACAGACTGACTTAAATTAAACTGAACAAGTTGGACTTTCTGTCTCCATCATTTGAAACAGTCATTTACTGAACTCTCAAGCAATATACTATTTGTTCATTCATTCATTCATTCATTCACCCCCTCATGCATTCTTTCAATCAGCAAACACTGAGCCTTCATTCTGTGTAAACATTGTGACAGGTTTTAGAGACAGCAAGATAAATAAAACAAGGGAGACCATGCTATGTGATCAAGATCCCAGATTTATATTTATATATATTTAAAAATACATTATGTTTGGGGCCCCTAATAGTATTTTAGGCTCAAGATCTTGTCTTCAGCACACTAGCACCAAGAACACAGTCTCCACAGTCTCAATGAAAAACAGCTGTTCTCCACTCAGCATGCACTTGCTTCCTTGCTCAGGCTCCCTGGTTCTCTGTCCCATGATCCTTGGGTCAGAACATAATTCCACTGATTCTACCAGTGTCCTATGGTTCCTCGCACATTTCTTGTTATGATACCAACTTCCATTCTTATTTACACCATTCTCTTGGATTCATCACTCCTCTCTCTCTCTCTCTCTCTCTCTCTCTCTCTCTCTCTCAACAGAATCTCATGTATTCCAGGCTAGCTGCAAACTTGCTATGTAGCCAAGAATGACCTTGAACTTCTGATCACCCTCCCCCACCTCCGAGGGCTGGGTTACAGGCATGTGTTGCCATGCCCAGTTTATGTGGTGGTGGGTGTAGAAGCCAGGACTTTGTGAGTGCTAGGCAAGCATTCTACCAACTGAGCCACACCCCTAGGCCATCATTTCATTTCCTTTAGGTTCTGCACAGTGGAGGGGTAGACACCCAGCTATGCTCATAACCCCCTTCTCATTCACAAGACCTTGGGTGAGCTCTCTAGCCCGTTCCACCTCCCCTCTCTTCAAAACGGCAGCACCTCCTTCCCCTTGGCTCCTCCTAACTGAGAACAAGTCTGTATATTTCCCCTAGAAAACAAGAAGTCATGAGAGAGTTGAACAAAGTCCCATCTGCACAGGAAAGCACTTCCCCATAATCCCTCAAATTCCCTAGTCACTGTAGATGAATGTCATGTTCCTAAGGACAGCCTTTTCACATATACAAGTCCCTTACAGCTTCACTTTTCCTTCCTCTCTTGGGTTTTTGCCATCAGCATTTAATATGTGGTGATTCCCTCCATCCTTAACGAAGCTCTTAAGTGACCCCATTTATCTACACCATTTTAGAGTAAAAAGAAGGCCCTTGAAGGATTTATACTTTAACTTCCTCTAATCCTTCTCCTTCAGCACGCTTGAGACCTCTCCCATCTGATGTCAATCTGCACTAGTTGAAGGACGTGCCCATCTTTCTACCCGTCTCTGATGACCTCTATATTATCCCAAAGGTTAATTCTCAGTTCCTATGCTATGTATCATTTGATAGATTTCATCTTCTTCCCCAATTTAAGAATGACTTAATAATCATAATCCACACTTAAAAGTTGAGTCAAGTTTGAAATATAACTTGCTATGGAAATTCCCAGTGGCATGGAATTCTGAACCGAGAAATGTTCACGTCTACATGGAAAATGCTAGCAGGAAGCCAAACCAATTATGAAGTAAAGGAGTTAAGGATAGACAGTGCTAGGGTTGGAGAGACTGCTCTGAGGGTAAAGGTGCTTATTCCTCTGTAGAGGATACAGCTTTGGTAAACTCATTATCCTCAGTACCCACATTACAGCCACCTGTAATCCCAGTTTTGGGGGATCCAAGACTCCTGCACCATTTCCTTGCTTGGATCTTAGACCGTTTAAATGGAGAACATGGGCTGAGCACCAGCATTCAATTCTTTCTGCTTCCCAAGAGGGGATGCATTGCAACCAGCTGCCTCAGGCTCTCGCTGCCATACTTTCTCCAACATGACAGACTGAGCTTCAAACTGTGAGCCAGAATTAGCCCCTCTCTCCTAAAACTGCTTTTTGGAGCAACATAAAATGTACTAAGACAATGTCCTATGGTCCTCACCAGTGAAGTGAGCTTTGGGTTTCTGTGCCATATCCTTGTTCATCTTATCTACACTGACTGACTCCCTACAGGGCATGTACGATCTGCTCTGTGTTTTGGTCAGGCCTGTTTCCGTCCAGGTTGACTCTTTTCTTGCTACTTTTATCCAGCTGTTACCAGGGCACTAAGTGGACATAGGTAAGTTAGCAAAGGGAAGAGAGTACATGCCTTTTGAGTAAAAAGAGTGAAGTAACATAAAACCAAAACCACTGGGGAAGAAGACGAGAAAGGAAGCATTAAGTGAAAGGGACGACATTGCTTTAGAATGGTGTCCTAATAGTGACTCTGCTGTCAGAGGCATATAAAGCATACACAGCACACATGGCTCTTGAACTCTAGGTCCTCTAGGTTTTGGACACAGACCTGTACCAGTGAGCCCCAAGTTCTGAGGTCTTTGGCCTCAGTCTCATAATCATACCATAGAGTTCCCTGCTTCTGCAACCTTTATACTTGGGATGAGTGATGAGAATGGCTTCCCTGGTCCTAGCCTATAGGTGGCTAATCATTGGATTTCTCAACTTCAATAACCATGTGAACCAACTTCTCCAATAACCATATTTCTACCACCCATTCCTTCATGCATGTATCTTTTCATCTACCCTGTATATCCATCTACTTCATTCTTCCACCAATCCAATTCCTTCATTAATGTCACCCATCCCATTCTCCCTACACCCATCCACGCATATGTGGATTCATGTGCTACCCATCCCATCCTATCTCATTCATTCTCCTATCCGACCTGAAACAGTTCTCTCTTTCTGGATTATCTCAATTACAAAATCTTGTAACTAGTAGGAATGTGGTACTTAACATAACTGGAGTACATTCTTGACTCTAAGAAGGTAGCACAAGACCAGAAATCAGAAGCAGTGTAAACTTTTATAATTAATGCATAAGAAATGTGACATTTAGACATTTCTTGGAGTCTTAGACATCTCAGTTCAAGCTACTTTACCCCCTACTTCAGAGTTGAGGGTCGAGAAGTTATTGTCTCGAACATCCAAAGCATGTGTAACATACCACACTCCATGCTACTCTTTAGTGGTCAGATTTTTTTTGGCTATAATATAATATAGGAATTTTGCCAACTTAGTGATGTGGGATGTCCTTCTGTATATGTATTGCTTTTATTGGTTGATGAATAAAGTGGTTTCAGTCAATGGCTTAGCGGAGTACAGACAAGCAGGAAATCTGAATAGAGATAAGTAGAGAGAGTAGGCAGTCAAGGAGCTGCCATGGAGCTGCCAAGGGATAGAGATGCCAGAAACTTACCGGTAGGCCACAGCCTCATGGTGATACATAGATTCATAGAAATGGGTTAATTTAGGATGTAAGAGCTAGCTAGGAATATACCTAAGCTATTGGCCAAACAGTGTTGTAATTAATAAAGGTTTTGTGTGATTATTCAGGCCTGGGCAGCCAGGAAATGAATGAGCAGTCTCTGTTTACATCTTGGTTTTCAGATTCTCACACATGGGCTGATCATGAACTGTTCGAGCCACATTATCATCACTGAACTAAGTATGCCACTTTCATATTATACTGTTATTTACTTAAGATAATGGATAACTGTGGAAGCACTACCGAAACACAACTTTATTGCTGATGTCTACCTCATCTCTCACCCTGCATTTTCATTACAAAAGTTGCCAACACACAAACTCTGATGTTCTCCTTTCTTACTTTCTTTTTCACTCCTTCCTTCTTATTGTTGAACAATATTTCACCATGTGAATGCATCACAGTTTGTTTCTTCATTCCCCTAGCAGTGAACATTCTAGAGGCTTCTGGATGTTTTGATTTACAAAATGATATAGTTCAACTTTGCTGGTATCTACAGGTTAATTCATCCCTAGGGCATATTTCTAAGAGAGGAGTTAATGCATAAAGAAATACAGATGATCATCCTTACAAGACAAGGTCAAAGTATTTCCCATGGTGATCTGACAATTTGTACTCATGAAAGAAACACAAAAGATACTCTCTGATTTATGTTCTCACCAACACAAGATATTAGAAGCCTTTTAATTTTTTGTCAAATGGTTATAAACAGTATATCAATGCTGTCCTGATAATTCTTCACTGATTACTAATGTATGTGAGCATCTCCTCAACTACCTATATTCATTTTCCAGTCTTTCACATGCTTTTTTATGTCTTTTGTTTTTCTTCAAAAATTATAACAGTCAAATGGTTCAGTAGGTAAGGGGTTTGCTGCCAAACTTTGTGACAAGCTGAATTAGACCCTGAAACCCACATGGTGGGAGGAGAGAATTGACTTCCCTGACCCCTGACCTTCACATGTGCTCTGTGCATTGGGCACACACACACACACACACACACACACACACACACACACACAGAGAGAGAGAGAGAGAGAGAGAGAGAGAGAGAGAGAGAGAGAGAGAGAGAGAGAGAGCATGAAATGAATGCTTCTGGACTGGATTGGGGTTGTAGAACATTGCTTTCATATGAGTCCCTGGGTTCAATTCCAAGCACCACAAAATAAAAAATAAATAAATAAATAAATAAATAAATAAAAGATGACCCCTTAACCTGATAATTAAAAAACAGAACATAAAGTGACTACTGAGAGAATCATTCTAAGTAGAGAAACATGGGGAGTGTTTTGTTTGAAACCCAGCAATGAGACATACTGAACCGCACTTGAGCTGACCGCCAACAGGAAAAGGTTTCTCTGGGAAGCCTGGGCCTTCCTCTTTCAAAGCAGGTGTCCTCAGACCCAAGGTGTATGCCTTGGAGCGCTGGAACACTCCTCCCCAGCCCAAAAACTCATGATGAAATTTCTTTTTATGGCACTCAGAGCTAGGCAGCTCAGCCCATCTCAGAAGCTGGGTTACAGAGTGCAGAAAAAGGAAAACCATAATTTGACACAGTCATCTGTATTACCCAGACTAAATAGCATCTTTCTTTGGGACCAAGGAAATGAACTCACTTTGATTTTTCTCCTTCAACAGATGCAGAAGTTAAGGTGTTTTAGCCCATAATTTCCTCCTCCTTCTGATCTAACCTGTATTATACTGAATAACATTTGCAATTTGAATGTATTATGCGAGTGAACTCTGCAC
Source organism: Alexandromys fortis (assembly GCF_014885135.2). Lineage (NCBI taxonomy): Eukaryota > Metazoa > Chordata > Mammalia > Rodentia > Cricetidae > Alexandromys > Alexandromys fortis. Next base: position 2,373,961 of record NW_026068005.1, on the reverse strand, counting down.
TCCAAGGGGAACTAAAGAGACATTTTATGGTACTGAAATGACAATTTCTCTAGATGATCTCCCCCCCCCCACTTTTGAGAAGTTAGTAAAAAATAGTTGCTCAGTTATGCCTTGCTCTGAGTATCCAGTAGTTTTGAATGGAGGAAGCTACTCATTTCCACCTTTTACTGATGCCTTTGGTCCCCTGTGTGCTCATTTCTAGGTATCACCAGATAGCAGCAGACAAGGAAAAGACCTTACCCTCATGCTTTATGAACAGTAGATGTCCAGCAGTGTATGGTAGTGAGGTTCACAGTCAACATCAGGGTGCATCACGAGGTCCCACCTAGGTGCACCCTCCCCCCAAATCTCCTTGTCCTGTCTTTTAGGTAGGAGAAATACATTTATATAGATTTCCTTTCAGACCTTGGCCACTGTATGCTACCAGAACAATACTTCATGGAGCCTTTCTTAGTAAATCCATTTATAATGAGAACAGGAAGCAGTGTTGCACGCATTCCTTTAGTAAATACATGTTACACCCCACAGAGGCACTTGCACACCCACTGTGCACCATTGTGTGGTTCACAATATTCAGGACAGGGGATCAGCTTACATATCCATCAACACATGAGTAGACCAGAGCAGTGTGGTACATGATGGAATTTTATACAGGTGTAAAGGTAAATGGAACATGACATTTTCAGGGAAATGGATATAACTGGGAAATGACTATTTTAAATGAAATAGGTCAGACTTAGAAAGACACAGTGCATGCTTGTACTCACAGGTGTAGCCAAAGTTTAAATTTTATATGTATGTGTTTTTGCATGGATATATTTATAGGTGTGTGTTCATAGTTCTTAAGTCTAGAAAAAAAGGGACATGAGAGAGAGGAAGGGGATCTTTACGGAGACGGGGAAACAGAGCATGAAGCAGAACACAAGTAGTAGCAAAGTAGAATTGGGGAAGAAAGGGAACGAGCTGGAAGAAGAAGAAGGCACAGGAGAGTGGTTAAGCAGTGGAATGACTGAGAACAAAAGATAATGACAAGTCCGTATGAAGACTTGAAGAAGAAATCTAGCAGTTCTATGCTAACCTAAACACTTAGTTTAAAGAAGGTGTGTTGTATATCGTATCTTGTTGTGAATGGTATTTTCTGTCTTTGCTATCTGAATGGTTAAGAATCTGAGAATCAGGTGGCTCATGAATATCACTGACTGACACTAATTCAAGCTGACACCAAAACCTCAGTACATATTTCAAGACTATTTGGTTAACTCTCCTTCCTTCCTTCCTTCCTTCCTTCCTTCCTTCCTTCCTTCCTTCCTTCCTTCCTTTTTTCTTTCCTTTCTTCCTTCTTTCTCTCACCATGTCATCAATTACTACGCTTCATATCAAAGAGGATATAGAACTTCTGTTCTCCTAAGTATTTGCTGAATTTATAATCCATAAATACCCATTTCCCCTAGCTCTAAGATGGAGGGAGGCCTGCCATTCTTGACTCACCAATGAGTAGAGTATTATAAAGCCAATTAGAAAGTTTTAATTAGAATTCTTTCCAATGTAGTATACTGACCTGTAAAATAGCATGACCCATAGTTTTCTGATAAAAGGTATAGTGAAGCTGAGGATGAAAGAAGTGGGACTGATTGATCCATCCATCCATCCATCCATCTATCCATCCATCCACTCATCCATTCATCTATCTATCTATCTATCTATCTATCTATCTATCTATCTATCTATCATCCATCCATCCATCCATCCATGCATCTACTCATCCATTCAACCATCCATCCATCCATCCATCCATCCATCCATCCATCCATCCAAACTTCCACACATCCATTCACTCATCTATACATGCATACACATATGGAAGCACAGATACCTCTATCCATACAATAAATATCAAACACAAGGAATTATAAGACTATGGCACCCAACAGAAGTCTTTTTCCTCATGGAATGCATGCTCCAATGAGAAGAGGGGCAGGACTTTGAAGTTCTCTTCCAACACAAAAGCTCTAGGGAAGAAGTAGAAACACAGAATCGATTTGTTGTTGTTGTTGTTGTTGTTGTTGTGTTGAGCAACAGCTGCCGGAAAGACTCAAACTTCAGGATGACTTCTGGGGCTAGTGAGTACCAATCCAGGGCTGCACACATCTTTGTTCTTAGCTGGTTCTCTGATTAACAGTTAACTCATTGACCTACACAGCTTACAGTGCGGGTGTGCTGTTGTAGCACAAGTCACTCTCATAAAACCACTTCTGTTCTTCTAATTCCCTATAAATCCTATGTCATCACTGTCGTCCAACCATATTTCTATTCCCCAATTCACTCACGCAATAGAAATTACATTGTACTTCTCTAAACCTGAGTTACACCAATCCATGAGTTGGTGTGCTGGAATGAGAAAGGAGAAAGTGAGCTGAGCCCCAGCATGCACTGCTCTCTGCTTCCTGACTGTGGGTGCCATGTGACCAGCCAACTCCTACTTTTGCTGTCATGCCTTCCCCATGACAGACGACTTCCCCCTAGAACTGTGAGTTCAAAAAAAGAAATGGGAAAAAAAAAAACCCTCTTCCCTCCTTAAGGTCGTTTGCCAGGTATTTTGTCACGGTAGTTAGAAAAGTGAGAGTTCATGGCAAGTCTCCATCAGGTCCTCACCAAGCACACACAGAATTGTGGCAGGTAGAGGATATGCCTCCTCTTGCACACATTTCCTTTCCTTGTGAGTCTTCAGGTTGGCAGTTACATAGGGACAGAGGACAGCAGACCCAAGAATCCTCAGGATAGGATCAAAGGGCCTCTCGTTATTTGCATGTGGGCCTAAGAAGCATTTGTAATTAATCACACCCAATGGCAAATGACTGATGTAGCAAACTCTAGGCAGGGGGGAGAGCTTCAGGCCAGCCAGTTAATCACAGCAATGAAGAAACAGAGATAAATTCATCTTACCCAGTTACCAATCACCTCTTTCACACTTGGCAATAAAAGGAACTGATTGTTCTGCCTGTTATCTTTTTAATATGAAAGTGATCTAAGATAACTGCAAAACCAGCTGCGGGGATGCAGCTCAGAGGTAGAGCACTTGCTCAGCCAGCATGAGGCCATGTGTTTATTCTACAATATCACACATAAACAGACAACACACCCACAGTGCATACAACATCACATGTGGACAATACATGACATATACACAACACAGATAACACAAAAACAACAGAAACAACAGGCATACATAACAGAATATATGTAACATACACACAACACATATATAACATTCACACAACACATACAAGAGACATATAATATACACAGAACATATACAACAGATGCATATGATAGATATACAACATATCACTTGCAACAGACATACATATAACTCAAAGCACTTATACAATAATCATAGCTCTCATACAATATACAGCACACATATAACAGACATGTATACACAGCAAAAATTACTTTGTGTTCATATATAAATATAATACCTAAAACACAAAGGCACTAGGAGAATTATGAAGCCTTATAAATTAACTTGGGAATAGGGGAGATTTTGGTCAGGAATAATTGATGTTTGACCATTATAAAAATTAAAGATACACTAACATAAACTCCACATGTGCATATCATAGGCAAATGGAAATCCCTGGATGACAAATGAAGGAGGGACTTTCCTTGACTGAAGAGTTTATGCAAACTGTGATGACAAAGACTAAAAAAGCAAGTGAGAACTCAGTGACAGTCACCAGCAGAAGGCTCACAGACACAGGCATACAGGTCACCTCTGTGTGCACCTGGAATGGTGGTTCCAGAGATGATGGCATCATCAGGACCTGGAGCCAGTAAAAGGGTTACTCCACTGATGGACTCATGATTAGAACAGATTACCAGGAAGTTTGAGAACCAGGGAAGATGGGACCAGATTGGAGACAGTGGTTCGTGGGTAGGAGGGGCATGCCTAGGGGAAAAATCTGGTCAGGGATTCACTCTGCTTCCTACCTATCAGATGTGAACTGCTCTATCCTCCAGCCTCCTTCATGGACTGAAACCATGAGCAAAGTAAATTCTTTCTCCCTCGAGTTTTTCACAGTGGCTGTTTTATCACAAGTGCATGAAGGTTACCACACAACCATCAAGTTCTTAATGATTCTGGATGAACCATGGTGTGTGTGTGTGTGTGTGTGAGAGAGAGAGAGAGAGAGAGAGAGAGAGAGAGAGAGAG
>NW_026068005.1:2254350-2367325 GCF_014885135.2 Alexandromys fortis | reverse complement strand
CCCCTCCCCCAATCAAGTCCCCCTCCCTCGTCAGCCCAAAAAGCAATCAGGGTTCTCTGCCCTGTGGGAAGTCCAAGGACCACCCACCTCCATCCAGGTCTAGTAAGGTGAGCATCCACGAAACTGCCTAGGCTCCCACGAAACCAATAGGTCCAGTAGAATCAAAAACCCATTGCCATTGTTCTTGAGGTCTCAGTAGTCCTCCTTGTCCGCTATGTTCAGCGAGACCAGTTTTGACCCAGGCATTTTCAGACCCAGGCCAGCTGGCCTTGGTGAGTTCCTGATAGAACATCCCCATTGTCTCAGTGTATTGGTGCACCCCTCGCGGTCCTGAGTTCCTTGCTTGTGCTCTCTCTCCTTCTGCTGTGGGCTGAAATTCTATAGTCTACTGTCATATTTGAAATATGCCTTGGTGACAGGGCAAGATGGGTATTGTGTGGCAGAGAGGAGGAATGTTCAGAAAGGCGAGCATCTCCCATCAGAGATCATGCAGTCAATAACCAAAACAACCAAGGCTAGAGACCAGGTGTCCCTTTCAGACATGGGCATCACTGGCACACCACCAGATAGCTTGGGACTATTGATTCTAGAGTTCTAGAAAGGATCCTATTGTGTGAGACACTGAATAATGGCTGATCATTTTCTTGGTAAAACTTCTGGTTGCTGATTAGGAAGGAACCACCCCCTCCCCTAAGATAAGATAGATAAATATATAGTAAGTATATATTTCTAGGTTTGGGGCTAAAGAGGGGACAGGTGGACTGAGAGAATGTTTGAAGTAGTTTCTTCCCAGATTCTTAAAGTCTCAGAGTAAGGTACCCAGGACAACGTGAATATATCTGCCTTAATCTGTGATGTCTAGTACTGACAGGATCTATGAGACAAATCTCTGAACACATCTGTGGGGACTTTCTAGATTAGACTAACAGAGGTGGGGAAAATCCACTCTGAATGCGGATGGCAACAAACCATGGGCTGTGGTCTAGGCTGGAAAATAAAAGGAGAAAGTGAGATGACTCCAGCATTCATCTCCTGCTTCCTGACTGTGGATGTCACGTGAGCAGGCACCTCCGGCTCCTGCCATCACACCTCCTCTGCCGTGATGGTCTATGTCCCCTTGGAACTATAAGCCAAAGTAAATCCTTCCTTCTTTGAGTTGCTTTCCAGCTGTTTTGTCATAGCAATGAGACAAGTAACGAATGCACCTCCCTTCCAGCACCTCAAAGGCTTTCTGTGGCTTTCCCCTCTTACACACTACAATAACTCTAGAAACATCTTTCTTCATCTTTACTCTAATTGCCTGCCCCACTTCTTCAAGGAAGTGTCTCGTATAGATCTACCTGAGGGTTTCATTAGATTGTTATTAATCTTCTTTGTCTTAACCATTCAGTAGGAATACTTCTGGCAAGGGACTCTCTCCAAATGTCACTATGTACTTTAAAAGCCAAATATGAAACTCCATGTTCCCAAAGGAACCTCCAACACCTGTTGACAATGGTTCTTTTTCCCCTTCTTTTCCCATCTAATTGCAATTTACCTGCCTCGCTAGAGCACAGTAAGAATTAAACATCCCAGAGTCACTTTTAAGTCGGTGAAGGATTTCTGCGTCCTCGGGGTGCGTGTTCTGTAAGAGAGACAGAACTGCAATACTAATCAGAGACCTCACGGTCCTCATGCTCTGACAGCCTGTGCTCAGCTCAGCATCCTCCTAACTCCTGACAAAGCCACCAGGAACTGGTCAGTAGCCAAGTCTGCAAGTCTAGGAGGCTCAGGAGATGGCTTCATAGGCAAAGTGCTTGCCTAAAAAGAGGGAGGTCTTTAGTCTGGGTCCACAGACCCCTTGGAAAAGCCGGACATGACAGAGTACATCTGTATACTCAGTAGTCTCGCATGTAGATGAGATGCAGAGACATGAGCTTCCCTGAAAGAACATGGGTCAGCTAGCCTGGTGTACACATCAGAGGACAAGAAACCATGTCTAACAAGGAAGGAGGTGAGGCCTGACATCCCTACAACTTTGTCTACAAGCACACCATGGCAGGCATGCACCTACGCTCAAAGAGGAACATGCACACACATATCACACACATACACACACATACACACACACACACGATTTAAATTTTAATTTAAAAGATCCCTTTTGAAGGACACACATTGTAATGGCTGGACTTGCAGCTAGAACTGGCCTTAGTGCTCCTGCTGGGCATACAGAATGTGGCTGCTGTTATGCTCTGACTCAAACATTTGACAGCTTCTCTGACCTGGCGAACATTTCCAGTGCCCAAAGGTTAATCCACTGTTGGCTACTGCTTGTTACTCCTGATATCCACCCATTTGCTTTTTGCTGTTGGGGGCCATTTCATACAGTACAGCCTTGGAGCAACTCCAGATAGCAGCTCCTGGCCCCTTGGAGTAGTGACAACCCAAACATCTCCAGAAATTGCCATCTGTTTCCCACACAGGACACAACAGAGTGGCTTGACGACTGGGTATGAACACTCAATATATTATGTGGGTTAGAGAACTCTACAGGAAAAAGTCATCCTTGATTACATGAGTTGCATAAACAGTGGGGCTCCCAGGAGCCACACCTATAGCTCTCACCATTCCACGCTCACGCTGCTCCTCTTACAAGAAGTAGAGGGAAGCAAGTACATGTGTATAAACAAAGCCACACCCTTTCTTCCTTCCTTCTCCCTTTTTGATTTAATATTTTGAGTCACAGTGTATGAAAATTCAAGGGGCCAATCACTGGGGATGCTATGGTAATGACAGGGGTTAAGAACGCCCACCAAAGGGGACAAATTCTGGAGGGTTTGCATCTTTTCCCTCCAAAATGTCTCATTAGGGTTCCCAGGCTTGGCCTCCATCTCTTTCATCTCCCGCAGTCCAATTTAATTGAGTGATGTCCTCGCTACGGCATGCTGCTCTCTGGACAGGAGGGTAAACTCATTCTGTCCATCACCGCATTTGCTTTCTTAAGGGTCTGACGCTGCGCACGCTGCTCAAGTAATTAAATGCAGGTCATGTCGCAGCCTCCCCTCTCCAGCCTGTCTGAGGGCACAGTGGGTTCTTTCTGATAGCTAGTTCTTGACCACATGACTTTGGGAAGCCAGCTGGATTGCTTTTCTTTGTTTCATTATTGCGTGTGACACCTCAGGCCACCAGAAACATCAAACCTCAGCCAGCCACGGATTCAAAGTGAACAACTAAGAGGCAGTTGGCTTTCTGAAGGTCCCTAAATGGAGATCCTGGTTCTGCAGAGGCTCTCAGAGCAGACTGCGGGCTGCAGTCCTTGCCTCACATGAGCCAGGCTCCAGTTTCATGCAGGTGACAAAACCCTGCACACCAGTGCGTGTGCCCTTCCTGTTTGAGCTAAAGTGGACTGGTCAAAAATACAGCAACTGGGCAGGGGAGATGGTGTTTGGTAAAGAGCTTGCCTTGTGAGCATGAAGATTTGAGTTTAATCCTCAGGGTCTACAGTTAATATAAAGGTGTGGGTATGGGTGTGTGTGCTGGAGAGAGGTTCAGTGGTTAAGAGCGTGTTCTGTTTTTCTAGAGGATCCAAGTTTGATTCCCAACACCCATATCCGGTGCCTGACAACCATCCCTAACTCCAGCTCCAGGTGTATCCAATGCATCTAGTCTCTGGAAACACATGCACTAACATGTACACACCCCCACAGAGAAATACACAAATATGCATTATTAAAAAAAATAATAGTTAAAAAAATCAATGTGCTGCCGCATGTTTGTAATCTCAGCACAAGTGGAGGGAGACAGTGAGCTCCAGGGCTCGTCCTGTCTTCACCTTCACAGGACCGGAGTCCAACGCCCTGTCTAAGACACCTCTTATATCTAGTGTCCATTTTAAAGAACAGATCCGTCTGGGGAAATCTGGAGTGACTGTAATGAGTCTGGATTTTAGTTTAACCCAAATGCTGATTCTGCATATTACACAGATTCGTCATCTTTAAGTGATGCTCCAGATGAGCACTTTAAAATAGATGCAACTTTGTGTGAATTCTCTATAATACAGCAAAATCTGATAGCTCTATTAATAGGCAGCCTTTGGCCTTGGGAGGGCATGATTATGGCAGGTTTTTTAAAATTCATCATCTCTGCATAATTAGCTGTGAACCTCAAATATTCAAGCTGAAGAATGAACCGGGCGCCGGGGCCCTCATCGCTCAGCGTCCCTTTCAATATTGTCCCCCAGTCATCATTTCCTTGTGTTTTTCTAATTACTGCAAAACCAATTGTTTTTAACTCAGCTGCCCCAGCTCTTTGTAATTTGTTGGATGTAATTACCTTGAAGTAAAGAAAATGCACTTCTTATTCAGCAAACTGGAGCTTGATGAGGTGAGCACGGTCAGGTGGCCTGGAGAACCCAGTCCCAGAGCGGTGTTTGTTTCTCTTAACCACTGCATTCTGTGTACATGGGTTGTGAGAAGCAGGGGGTCCTCTTTCAAAGAAGCCCCGTATTGTGCTGATCTGTTGACACCAGTATGATCTGATTTGAAGATTTGCATGTGCATAGGGATGTGTTTGTTCACACGTGGGGTGCTTTTGCATGAAAGAACATGCACGCAAGAGCATGTAAGCCAGAGGTTAACCTCAGGCGTCATTCTACTGAAGCTGTCTACCCTACTCTTATGGACAGGGTCTCTCACTGGTTTGGAATGCATCAAGAAGCTGGGCTGATGAGTCAGGAATCCTGAGGGATCTGCCTGTCTCTGTCTTTCCAGCTCTGGACTATTAAATCATCATGTTTTTGTTTGCGTTTTTAAACAAGGGTTCTGGGTATTGAACTTGGACCCTCATAGTGGCATGGTAAGCACTTTACTGACTGAATCATTCCCCCGGTCCACAGTGCATCCAGTATAACATGGAAAAATGAAAAACAAACAACAATGTGGGGAGACAGAGCAAAAAAGCCAATGTATACTTTATGGCCCTTGTTAGAGAAGGAATGGATTAGATATTTCTTTCCAAAATGATATTTTAAAATTTTAATGTATTAGCAAGAACCCAGAAACAACCTAAATGCCCCTTGACCAAAGAATGGATAAGGAAAATGTGGTACATTTACACAATGGAGTACTACACAGCAGAAAAGAATGATGTCACCTTGAAGTTTGAGGGCAAATGGATGGATCTAGAAAACATCATATTGAGTGTGGTAACTCAGACCCAGAAAGACAAATATCATATGTACTCACTCATAAGTGGCTTTTAGATACAAAGCAAAGAAACCCAGCCAACAAATTCACAATCCCAGAGACCTTAGACAACAATGAGGACCCTAAGGAAGACATACATGGAGCTAATCTACATGGGAAATAGAAAAAGACAAGATCTCCTGAATAAATTGGGAGCATGGAGACCATGGGAAAGAGTGGAAGGGGAGTGGAGAGTAAGGGAGGAGAGCAGAAAAAAAATATAACTCAATGAAATCAATAAAAAATTAAAAAATTAATGTATGCATACAAATAATTTTTGAATTGACATTTATCCATGGGGATTAGAGAGCCAGCATACCCATTAAGAGCATTTGATGCTTTTACAGAGAATCTGGGCTTGGTACCTAACACCTACATAGGGACTCACAACCTTCCACCACTCAAGTTCTAATGGATTTGATATGTTCTTCTGGCCTCTGTGGGCAATGAATGCATGTAAAATACATCTACACATGAACTTAGTAGGTCACCATAGAAAAAAGTACAAAATAATTGTAAGAGGCAGAGGTTGGAGAGGTCTGGAGCATCAGCAATGCCTTCTGGACATGAACTTGAGTGGTTGTCTCTAGTCGATCATCCAGTCAACCTTCCAGCATGGAGTTGAAGAGGATTTGGGAATCCCGCACCTCTAATTGTAGAGCTTTGGACAGTTGATAGCTCCTGGAAAGGGGAGTGTGTTTTCTTTAAAGGTGTAGTCCCTGATAATTTAGCCATGCCCCAGTGGGTGGCCTGATACCCAGGCGTATATGGGTGGCACACATTGGAGAAACAGGTTACTGTTTAAAAAGACAGCAAGAAATTGTGTGGAGGGGCATAAAGAGGAGAGCTGTATCTGGGAGGAGGCTGGGATACATATGATCAAAAAACATTGTAAAAAGTCTCGAAGAATTAGCAAAATAAGTTTTAACCCTAAAATTCTGTTCTTAGACAATGTCACACAAGTACACAATACACCCTTTTTACATCCACCCTCTCCCATCTCCCTACCACCCTTGTATCCCCACAAACTCCTCTCCCATGCTCATGTCTATTCATTCTGTTTTGTGGCCCACTGACCAGGGGGCCATCTGAGTGACTATGGTCGGGAGCTAAAAGCTTTATTTTACCAGAATTAACTGAGAACGACATTACAAAGTGTATCTTAAAATCAGTATTAGCCATCATCAACAAACAGGGCTATGAGCCAGACATTTATTTAGTCAATAATCAAATTTTTATAGCATAGCAGACCTTGCACGAGGTCTTTTTCTGAGACACAACACTATCCCTTTCCAGAAGAAGCACAGAATCCCAAATACTTGGAGATTCCCGTTAAGTGAATTCAGCTTGGTGAAGCTTGAGCAATCAGTGTCGGGTTAGGGGTGCTTGATTTCCTCATCCATAAAACTGAGACAAAACATCTCTTTTACAAAGTTCTCATGAGGAATGAATGAGTAAAACTGAAGAAGCTGCTGGCCTTCCAAAGTAGACTTGCCAGTACCGATAGGTATACCAGGGTCTGTGGACTGGAATGCAAAGGAGCCCATTGCACGCTGTATTAACAGAGTGAAGGAATTCAAGGAGGAATAAACAGTATCTACATAGAAATGGAATGGGGGGAGGGAATTTACTTAACCCATGAGCCTCAGATAAACCCATCTTTATGCAAATGTGAGGATCCTTGCAAGAGTGTCCTACTATGATTCCCAGAGGGAAACCACTCAAGTGAGTGGATGGGCTAAAAAAAAAAGTCACATTTTCCTGGCAAATCCCCAGGGCAAAGCGGGAACTGGACTTCACCTTGCTCTTGCAAGTTTGTTTGGTTTTCCAAAAGCAGACTACTGCATGACCCAGCTATGCATGCCACTTCTGTGTATTTACCTGGAGGACATCAGCGTAGCACAGAGATGCATAGGTACCAGTGTCTGTTGTAATATGATTCGCTGTAGCTAAGTTACGGGATCAATCTAGGCGTCCAACAAAACAGGAATGGATACTGTGGTCTACACGCTTCATGGACTTTTTTCTTAGCCATAGAAAAGAAGGAAGTTATGACACTTGTAGAGAAATGGATGCATCTTGGGATAATTACACTCGGTAAATGAAGCTATTCTTAGAAAAACAAATGCCATGTATTTTGTCGTAATAGAAGTTCTCGGGTTTTACATAGAAATATAAAATTATGCATGTATATATGATGTGAAAGTGTCTAGGGAACAAAGGGCACTAACCAGAGGAGGAATGGTAAACAAGGGGAGGACAGGAGGAATATGCTCAGCATAAAATACACACATGCATGAAAGCCTGAAACTGCAGGAACTATTCACTTCGCCGTGGTATGATTGCCATACGACAGGTGTGTGTAGTTAGTATGTGCAGCCTGATGAGTTTGGGGACTCCTGGGAGACTGGACTTTGTAAATAACAAAGAAATACTAGAAAGCTTTAAGCAAAGGGATCATGTCATGGAATATTGCATTTGGGGGGAGGGTGCATTGGTGGCAACGTAGATAATGAACTGACTGGGGGAAGGGACAGGTAGAGGGTGAGGCAAAGGAGCCATGTAACCCAGATCATGACTGCGACTGTGCTAGGGGCAAACTAGGTAAATACCAGGCAGATCAGAGACATACGTGGCATCTTTGGGATGGCCAAAACTGGGTAAGACAAAAACCAATGACTAGCCAAGGACACTGTCAGAATCTCTAAAGCCATGGTGCATGGCATTCGTTGGAGAAGAGAAGCCTGGGGGAGGGCATCCCTCTATGGAGAATAAAGGAGATTCAGCTTGGATTTCTTTTCTCTAAGCTGGCAGGGCTGGTGCTATGACTTGAATATAGATTGTCCCTCAAATGCCCATGTGGTAATGGCCTGGTTCCCATCTGGGTGCTGTTGGGGCTTGTGGAAACATTCAAGAGGTGTTTCAAGACAAGGGAGGTTTAAAATCATTAGCATCACGCCTGGAAGAATCTGGATGGAAGAGCCATTTCCTTCCTTTTCCTTTCACATGAGGTGAGCAATCTTGCCCTACCCCACGCTTCCTGCCAGGTTGTACTTCTCTTCCATAGTGAACACCAAGGGAGGCAATTTATCAAGGACTAGACTTTTCTTCTTTGTAAGTTAATGGCAATGATGACTTTGGTCTTGGAATGAAATGTTTGGTTCTTTCATATTTTAGGCAAGTGCTTTCCTACTGAGTTATGTCCTAGCCATGGAACTTCAGTTTTGAGACAGGGTCTTAACTATGTTGCCCAGGCTGTGCTCTCCTTCTTGATCCCCTCAGCCCTGACCCCTGGAGTGGCTGGGATTGCAGGTGTGAGCCACCCTGTCTGGCTTCCTGGCTGGCTCTGCCATCATGCTGCAGAAACAGAGAGCTGACTAGCAGAAGTGCTGAGAATGGCGAGGGGTGGCCATATGGATGGGTCAGAAGCTTACCTGCAGTGTATATTGAGTTCTTTTATTAGTATGTACTACTTAATATAATATAATATAATATAATATAATATAATAGGTTTCATCATGGCATTTTCATACACACACACACACACTGATATATATAGTGCTTTGACCATATTCACCCCATTACCCTCTATTGCCCCCTCTGACCCCTGCTGATCCTTTTACTCTTCCCAACAAGTTCCCTTTCTACTAGCATCTCCCCCACCCCCATCTACTGATTTAATGAGGGTTTCTTACATGTGTCTGAGTCGTGTTTCTTAGGGATGCCTGGCTCGGGGGATGTTTGCAGGAACATGTGTGAGGCCTTATCTACAGGAGTATTACTGGTAGGTTCTTCCTGGAATGGGCACCTTACCATTGGCCACCCCACTTAAGAGAATGTTTCCCCTTTCTCCAACAACTATTAACTTCCTCCAGGTCATCAGACAGGGTGGGGCTGCGTGACCGCGTGACCACCTCCCCTCCTCCATGATGGAATTTTGACATGCCCACTCTTATGTTTGCCTTTTGTATGTAATCACAGCTATTGGGGATTCGAGAACATATCATTTGCTTTTAAGCAACTCAGACACAGGGGGTGCAGCAGTTAAGACCCTCTTCCCCTGGTCTTTGTATACAGAGGCGGGGCTTTCCTGCTGTCCCTCTATAGTCCTTCCCTCAGCTTACAGGAAGCCACTGGCTTGCCATCTTTCCTACCTCCTCTGTGCCTGCAGTCATTGGTGCCCAGTGTGGGGAAACAATACTTTTCTTCCCAGCTGGCAAATTAGAGTGGGTAGCTCCGTGGAAACAAAGTCACAAAATGACTTCTTTGCTCTCTCCCTCTCCAGGCCACCCACTCAGCCCCTGAATCTGTGGGCAGACTCTGTTAACAAGTGGACTCTTAACATTTCTCCATCAAGCTAAAGAAACCCAGCTTTGAAAGAAAAGATGCGGGTTTACTTGGGTGCTTTATGAGCAGGGAGGCAGGGCTCTAGGGAGGGGGAGGAGGTATGTTTTGTCGCATTTAACAGGATGCAAAGGAGCAAGCTGACAGGCTGGGCATGTGGCTCCGTTGGTGGCTTGTACCACTATGAACAGCAAGGCTTGTGAAGTTCAACCTCCCTAGCTAGCTTTCTTTGTGAAGCAGGGTTGACAATAGAAAAATCATTCTCCCTCAGTACTTATAAATACATATATTCTTACATATATAAATACAAGCTGCTCAGTCTGTATAATGTTACTTATATGTATGTGTTTTCGAATATTAAAATGGACACACACTATATATATATATATTTAAGAGCAATTAAAGAGAATGAGGCCATGATTTGAAAGAGAGTAAGGGAGTATACATGGGGAGGTTTTAGAGAGAAGAAAGAGGGAGGGAATGATGAATTACAATCTCAAAAAATATTAAAAAGCAGGTTATTCAGGGCTGGGGATGTAACCCAGCTCGTAGAGTGCTTGGTTAGTGCGCACAAAGCCTTGGGTTCTATCCCCAGTGCCATGTGAACCAGGTGTGGTGGTGCACACCCGTAATCCCAGCACTCAGGAAGTAGAGGCAGTAGGAGAAAGAGTTCAGGTCATCCTTAACTATATAATGAATTCAAGGTTGATATGGGCTACATGAAATCTGTCAATTAGCATTTCTTCACAGGTGAACTCTTAACACACTGTGGTCTGCTGTCTTCTTTTATCTGAATCCACGCAGGGTTACCAGAAACAACTTAATGATACAATGGAGAATCATGGGCCTGTGTGTCCAGTTTGCAGAACATCTAAGAATCTCTCATTGATCTGAATCCCATTGCTTTGTTACTTGCATCTTAGGAGTTATGAGAAAATCGGTCATGTGGTCCAATCACACAGAACCTTGGGAGGAAAAGAACACTACTTGTCCCGCTTAACACTTCCTTTCAGTCCCCAAGTGGAAGATGGTCTTTAAGAAGTAAGCGATTACTGACTGTATAATCTTCTAATTTAATATTCATTCTGAGCTGAGGCTGAGACATAGGTGAAAGTTTCTATGTTGTTATGAACTGGTTGTGGATTGGCTCCTATATGACTATGCCCCCAGTTGGTATTTTGATGGGTGAGCTGGTTAGTTTTAACTGAATTTGACAACACATGATTACATGAGAGAGAGTCTCCATGAGGACAGGGGTTATTTAGAACAAGCTTGCCTGTGGGCATGTCTGTGGAAGAATGCCTTAATTGTGAATTTGATATAGGAAGACTCAGTTTATTGTGGTAGCAGCATTCCCTAGGCGGGGGATCCTGAACAGTGTAAGAGAGGAGATGCAGGGAGTCGGGATGCAGAACTTCATTCTCTCAGCTCTTGACTGCAGATATGCTAATGCTTTAAGTTCCTGCCTCCACTTCCTTGCAATCATGGTCTATGAACTGGAAATGTAGGTCAATGAAACCCTTTCCTCCCAAAGTTGCTTTTGGTCAAAGAAAGTGAAATGAAAACATAACAGGAGGCTATGGAGTGTTTCAGGTGGAGCCTGGATGACAGAGGTGGCTCACAGGGGCCCTGTGTGGACATCTGAAGATGCAGCCCAGCTCTGGTTTCAGCCCAGTTCTGTCTGCCTCCCAGCTGCCACCAGGCAAAGAAGTTGTAGCTGTAGCTTCTGTTGCCTTAAAAAGGAACCATTCTGCTCTGCCCCCCCTACTCCCGGGGACTGAAATCCCTGGAAATGCAGCCGAAATGAACCGATTCTCCCTTCTATTATATCTGCCAGGTATTTTACCACAGAGACGAGAAAAGTAACCGATACAGACTTGGCAAACCAATGCAAAATTTGATTTAAAATTAAATCAATCTCTATAGGGTCCAAGGAGCTCAGCGTTTGCAATCAGGGCAGACAGGCAGATGGCACCCCCTCACCTGGGTCTCGGTGGCAGCATCTTCACCCCACCCTGAAAGGGGCTCCCTTGCCACTGCCTCCTCCGCATAGTCGAACGATGAGGCAGGCTGCGTCTTTGACTCTGCTTCATTCTGCTTTTGGAAGCTGGTTTTTCCTAAGTGAAGAAAGGCACATTAAATAAAAAAACAGACTTTCACCAACCTTTGGCAAACTTAGGAAGGAGGAGGGGAGACATTTCAAAATAATATGAAGGTCTAAATACAGGGAAGGTTGGGTCTCTTGACGTTCTGCTCCCTATTTGAGTCTGCGTTGCCCAAATATTTGCATAACTGTGTATATACATCTACGGAGGAGGCCTGCAGCATACTGCCCTGGGACCAGACATCTTTCTAAACAGGTTGAGGTTTTCCATATTAAAAAAGGCCCAGCAAGCAAGCTGTTAGGAAACAGTAAGGCTATCTTTCAAATCATGAAATATGAACATGTTTTGGAGGCTGCTGTGGTTTGAATGTGCAATGGTTCCCACAGGCTCATGCATCTGGACACTTGGTCCCCAGCTGGTAGTGCTGTTGCAGAAGGGCATGGAACCTTTCTAAGGGCTGGACCCCACTGGAGGAAGTGGGTCACTAGGAAGAGGCCTGGATGCGTCATAGGCTGACCCCACTGTTCTCTTGTTTTCTGAGTGTGGATGCCATGTGACCAGCCTGCCTCTTGCTCCTGTTGCCATGGCTTCCCTCCCAGCTGTTGTACCTTCCCCACCGTGAGAGGTTATAGATCCTCAGAACTGTGAGCCACTGTAAACCCTTTCTCTCTTAGGTTGTTTTTGTCTGGGTACTGTACCACAGCAATGAGAAGAGAACTCGCTCAGAGGACTAATACTAGATCCATCCCAGGTTTCCAGGAAGAGGATCTGAGTTTTCAGCCTTTCCCAAACATCACTGAGTAGAGGATCCTTGTTTTCCTTTGCTGTTTTCTTTTTTTAATGTATGTGTGTGTGTGCTGAGCATATTTTTTTTGTACATTACTGTCAGCCTTTTCTAGCTTCTTCTCACTCCTGTTAGTTCCCTTTGTGTCCCACACCGTTTTTCTTCTACTTTCACCACACACACACACACACACACACACACACACGCACATACACACACACGCGCATGCACACATGCATGTACACACACATGTGCACATACACACACATGCACAAACAATTTTATGAATCTACATGAAAATCAGAAGAGACATATGCTATTTGCCTTTCTGAGATGGGCGTCACTCTCTTAGTAAGCTTATCCACAGCTGCATGCATCTTCCTGCAAATGACATGATTTTGTTCTTCACTGTAAGTGAATAAATTTCCGTTGTGTATCAAAGCCACATTTTCCTAATCCATTCTGCTGCTGATGGATACCTAGGCTGGTTCCATAAGTTAGCACTTGTGACCAGTGCTGCAGTGAGAATGGATGTACAAGGCACTCTGAGATGTCTTGTTTCAGAGTCCTTTGGAGAAATATGCAGGACTGGAATCACAGGGTCCTATGGAAGACTGACTAGGCTTTTGAGGGATCTCTGCACTGACTTCCACAGTAACTGTGTTTACATTCCCACTGGCAATGCATAAGGGTTCCCTTCAGTCCACTTCTTCGATAGCATTTGTTGCTGCTTGTTTTCTTAATAACCCTTATTCCAATGGTGGTAGGATAGGATTTTAATGTGTTTTGATTTATAATCTTCTGAGGGCTAGTAACGATGTCACCCTTCTCATGTGTTTGTTGTTGAAGCTGAAGGATCCTAACGGGGACCCCCTTCTTAGAATGATGAAGGAAGGTGTTTTGCAAGTTACTGTCTTATTGTGGCATATATGTGTATAGATACAGAGAGAGAGACACACAGATAGATGTAGATCTGGAACACCCAATGAAAACGTGCACAAGAAGCATGAAAGCAATTTTCAGGAGAACAATGCGACCAGAAATAAATATTAAGCAAACTGTGCCAATCTCAGAAAGACAAATACTGTATGTTTTCTATCATGCATGTAGTTCTTATATTTTATATCGCTACACAAAGTCATGTATTACAGATGACATAAAAATAGAAGGGAAAGTATGTAGGGGGACAAAGGGAACTGGTAGAAGAGAGAAGTACAAGGAAAGAGGGTGGAGGGAATATGAAGAAGAGCAGGCACAACATATAATATACACCTGTATGAAAACTGTAAAAAAGAAGTTAAGACTCCTCCCTATGTATCAATAGGACATGCCGCCCAGCCCTCCCTGCAGTCTGCTTAGGTGAGAAGATAAGACAGCTATGCTTTTATCGACATTGTGAGACGTGCTCACATGCCTCCAGGCTTGAAATGGGGACAAGAAAAAGGCCGTGTTCAATTGTGGAAATCACACAGGAAGTGGCTCTTGGAAAGAAAGGAAGTGGAACCCCATTTTCCTTTTGTTCCCCAAACTTCTGCACTGCATAATTTTTTCCCCAACAACTGGTCACCGAGAAACATATCAGAAAGCACCCCTGCTTCCGTGGGTGTCACGGAAGGCGACTTCAGGGTGGGTGACCCTAAGATGGCCTCCTGTCTGCTCACCTCACTGTGCCCCATGCAGTATCTTTTTACAAACTCTTTGTGACAATTTAATTAAGACGCAAGCCTTGGGATTTGGATGCCGCAAATGTAAGTGGCAAGATCAGAACAATCTCCTTCCTGTCCCCTTCTTATGAAGCAATTCAAAGCTTGTGGTTTCTATTCAATTTGTTATAATGACAGTGTTTAATCATGGAGTCTACTCGGCAGCCCGCTGCCGAATTGAGGTCACACATGCGACTATTCAGGCATAGAGCACATAATCTATAACTAAGATTTCGCCCCTGAAGCTCGGGAGGCTGTGCCATTAATTAACACTGCACTTATTTCAAAAATAATATGCGTTATGGCCTTTAAAAATGTAACCTTGCCTGGGAAGGAGCACAATTCCTGATGAGGCCCCTTGGCCATTGCTATCTCTGTGTGAAGAATTTAGTCACGGGAACAGCCTGATACATCCATTCAAACATGTTTAATTAACGGCCTTCTCTTCTAAATGCTCAGAAACCTAGAATATAACCTTCATATGTGGCTCCTCTCTGATCCTGTAGCCATAAGGAAAGCACTGTTTCAGAGTTCTGGTTCATGTGCTTCTCCCCGTCTTGTCAGAGCCACAACCACACATGGTAAGAATTATTGGGCATCATCCAGGTCCGCAATAAATATTTTTAATCGAGGGAACAATGAAAAAAACTTTGACCCTTAGCTTGGCCTTGCCTCTCCTCATAAAAGCTTCTTTCCATTGATTGCAGGCAGGTCTCAATGGGAAGGCCAGCCACTTTCCTCTGCAGTCAACACACAATCTGCTGCTGATCAATCAAACCAAGTCTTTATAGTTCAGCAGCGTGTAAATGTACATTAACAAGATAGAACTATGTCAAGAGACTTACAGTTTCTGCTTAGCGGGCACACAACGTTCCACTTACGTCAATGTGTTGGGGGCTAACTTGTTCTATATTCAATATATACTCTTTAAAAAGATTTCTTTTATTTTTAATTATGTGTCAAGATGTGTTTCTGGGCAGGCATGTGTACTTGAGTGCAGTACCCACAGGGGCCCTGGATTCCCTAGAGTTACAGGCTGTTTTGAGCTGCTCAATGACGGTTCTGAGAACTAAACTCAGGACCTCTTCAAGAGCAGTCCACATCCTGAACGGCTGAACCATATCTCCAACCCCTATATTCAATAAGTCCTACTTGGAGGTTATTTAAAGATAAAATCCCATGAATATATATTGCATGTTTTTGTTTCTTCAGTTTACGAGACATCTATTGGTGTGCTGTTTCCTCTTATGAATGCCCACCCTTGGCCGTAATACTAAAAGTTGATAATGTCATTTTGTTAATTAGTGCATGTGTGTATGTTTATGAATGTGTACATGTGTGTGTCTGCTGTGCATGTGTGTGTGTCTGCATGTTTGTGCTATGCTGGGTGGAGAACAGACAGAAACTTGGGGTGTTGTTTTTCAGGTTTCTTGTATAGAATCTCCCACTATCTTGGCGTTTGTTGATCTGTCGAGACTTGCTGGTCAGCAAACCCTAGGACTGGTCTTCCTCTAACTCTCCAGCACTGAGATGACAGATTTTTATGCCTTTTTTACATGGGTTCTAGTAGCTGAACTAGAATTCTTGCATTTGCAAACTTAACTACTTTCCCCACCGAACCATCTCCCCAGCCCCTGGTAAGGTCTTGTGTGTGCTGCCCCACATTTTGGCTGAGGGTGTGCAGAGATATCCTGCTGGGTGGTTTCACACATTCATCAGCAAACATGCTATTATGATGTGAACAATTTCACTGGACAGTAGATGGCACCTTACCTGAGGAGGTGGGCTTGGGCAGGTGACTCTGCATCCCTCTGGCCATCATGCTGGGGTCAGATATGGAATGGATGATGGTGGACTCCGAGGAACTCTGGCTGTCTATGGAGCAAGGCACTTTGTGTTCAAGGGTTTGGGCTCTGGCAGAGGAAGCTACAGACGGGGTTGGATGGAGAGATGGGAGGGGCTCAGGGTCCTCTGGCGAGTCCTGCTGGCATGTGTATCGTCCCATTGAGCGGTTTCCTGAGTCTGGAAGAGGGAAGGTTCCAATCCCGCTGTCCAATGTTCTCATCTGGCAATTTGATTCTAATATAGAGAAACACAGAGAAAAATTAGAGTGGGCTGACAGAAAAAAAAGAAAACGATGTTTGTTATTTGGATGGGATCTGGAGGGAAGAAGGCACCAGAGGGAAGTATTTAGAAGAAGATAGTATTTAGATAAAGGACCCGGGAGATGGCTCATCTGGAAGAGGCTTGGTGACCTGCATGTGCCCATGGGTAGGTAAAAGGAGACAATTCCATAGAGTTCTCTGTCCTCCACTTGCCCACTATGGCATACATGCCCCCGTCCTCCAACACTATGTGGATACACACACACAATTTATGATAATGATGATAATAATAATAATATAGAAGGAATATGATACATGTTTGAAGCACACTGTCCTAAAATAAATATCCAGGGAGGCGGGAGAAGCCGAGGTTTCACTGAATATGAAAGTAATGCTTTCATGTAACGAGGTAAGAAGGTTGGCCCATTATGGGGGCCATAGCTACCATAAGCACTAGATAGGTCTCTAGAGCGGTGAGAGAAAAAAGAACCACCACTAGAGACCAACAATTAGTTTTAATTATCTTTATTTCAGTCTGGGGTTCACACGGCTTCAGTTAGGTGAAGTTTAATAACTGAAATAAAGTGAATAATGAAGACACATAACAGAGCCGAGTGCTGTCCTGACAAAGGGGACGGCATGTCTCTTGCATGAATTACCATCACTCAGCGGCTGACCCAGTTCCCTGCCTCTCAAGTGGACAGTGAAGGCAGGTTATTCCAAATGTACTTATGGGGCAGAGCAGCGATGACCATGTGATATGTGTGTGACAGACACCATTTAAAGAAGGCTACGGCTACTCTGCTCTTAATTATTACTTTCTGCAGTGACAAAACTCATCACTGCCCTTTGTGTGTGTTCACGGATGTGTGTGTGTGTGTGTGTGTGTGTGTGTGTGTGTTTGTGCGTGTATGGGCCAGAGGTTCATCTCTGGTGTCTTCCTCAATCATGTTCTACCTTATATATTTTTTATTTTATGTCTTTGAATGTTTTTGCCTGAATGTATGTACATGCACCATGAGTGCAGTACCCTTGAAGGCCAGAAGAGGGCAATGGATCTCCAGGACCTAGAGTTGTAAGCTACCATAGAGGTGCTGGAAATCAGGGCTGAGTCCTCTGACTGGTAGCAGGTGCCCTTTACTGATGAGTCATCTCTCTGTCCCCCTTCACTCTACTTTTTGAGACATGGTCTCTCACTAAACTTGAGGCTTATCCATTCAGCTAGGCTAGCTAGCCAGTGAGCTCTTCCTCAGCTTGAGTTTACAGATGTTGGCTCTACTCCTGGCTCTTCACATAGGTTCTGCAGGACCAAGCTCATGGCCTCAGGCTTGCAGAGTAAAGCAGTTTACTAAGACATCTTCCTACCTTTTGGTTTTTTTTTTTTTAAGTTACACTTTTTGGATTTTTTTATTCCTTCCAGACACCCCAGTATTTTCTAGAACAAACTAAGCTGATTTTACCATGCATATCACAAATCCATAAACTATATCTCATCTTCAGGAAAAGTTTATGTAGAAAATTTTTGGTAAAACTTACTTCTCATTTAATTTTTAAGATGGAAATGTGGTTTATAAAAGCTAATGAGCTAGCCCTCCAAATCTGGCTGTCATATAGAGTTTCTGCCCACATACTAAATTTTCCGAATGAAGTGTCCGAATGAAGTGTCCTTGTCATCTTATGGTCTTATGAGGGCCTTGCAAGTCTAGAAGTGGGTAAGAGATACAGCCTAGCACTGTTTTGAACATGGAGTGAATTGAAAGCTTTGGCATAACCTTAATTTTTACCAGCGACCATGTCTCTGGTGCTGTACGGAACAGCGGCTTGTGGTATGACTGCCAACTGAGTTGTGTGTGTGGGGTCTCTGCACAAGAATGGGATCCAGTTTCTTGTAGGCTGCTACAAGTATTAACTTTTGGTCTTTAACCAATCTCTGAAATTTAGAAGAGAACTTGCCATACTACAGGATGGGACAATAAATGATAACGTGGGTCAAATGCTCAGTGTGCCAATCCATTATTAGGACAGACCCAAGGGGCCAATAATGTTATCTGTGCCACTACAATCTCATTTCATCATCAGTTAGAATCCAAACTCCAATATGTCCATCACCCTACCCTCCTCTTCAGTCTTCTTTGCTAGAAGTAGCAAACTGAAAATTTCCCAATAGAAAAGAAAAAAAAAAGAAGGCAAATTCTCTAGGCATTCCAACACTTGGCTCTCAGTTGGTGGTGCCATGTTGGGAGGTTACAGAACCTTTGGGAGCTGGGGCCTTGTTGGAGAAAGTCCACCACTGGGGGTGGCTTTGTGTGTCAGGAGACTTGCCCCCACTTGCAGTTCCCAGCTTTCTGCCCCTTCCGCCATGCCTGCTACTTGCTGCCCTGCCTGGTCACCATGATGAACTTTTATCTCCCTTGAACTGTGAGACAACTCTTCTTTCTGTGAGTTGCCTTGGTTATGACAGATTATTACAGCAACAGAGAAGTAGTTAACACAGAAGCAGAGTTCCTGTATGAAGAGGGGCTTCCATGTTTCACAGGATGCTCAGAATGAGGCAGAGTGAGCTCCCATCTTCAACATGGCGCCCTCCTCCACGTTCTGCCATGGGATCTGCTTCAGCTATGGGCTGTTGGGTCCCTGACTCCTATGGCTGGCCTCTGAGAGTCATTTTCTCTCCCAGGTCCAGAGGGCAGAATTTTAGCCATCTTCATTTCCGGGCCTCCACCTGGTCAGCGTTACTGTCCACTGTCCTTACAGATAATCCACTGTGGTGGTCTGAATGAGAATGTCGTATTTTCAAATGTTTGGTTCCCAGGTGGTAGACTGTTAGAGAGGATTGATTTGGAAAGGTGGCCTTGTTGGAGGAGGTGTGTCACTGGGGGTGGGCTCTGAGGTTTCAAAAGCCCACCTCAAGCCTTGCCTCACTCTCTCCCTCGCACACTCTCTCTCCCCCTCTCTTTGCTTGTTGCTGGTGGATCCCGATGTAAATCCTCAGCTACTGCTCCAGCACCATGCCTGCCTGCCTGTCTCTCAGGTCATGCTCTCCACTATGACGGTCTTATGGATGGACTCACCCTCAGAAACTGTGAGCAAGTTCCCAGTGAAATGTTTCCTTCTCAAAGCCGTCTCAGTTAGAGCTTAGGTAACTAAGACAGTCACCGCTTCTGTTTTCTCTCCAATGAAGGAGACTCCAAGACTGTTGGGAGAGATGATGAGCTCTCTGCATGAGAAGATATTGCCAGGAGTCTGTCTGCTGATCTGACTGTCTGTCCATCTGTTCCTCCCTCCTTCCCTCCTTCCCTTCCTCCCTCCTACCTTTCTTTCTTCTCCTTCCCCTACCTTTCTTCTTTCCATATAAAAATTCTGGGTGTCTTAGTAAGTGCTTATGATCCCATAGGTTGGCTGCTTAGCCCACTGAGCCAATTGGTGAGCTCCAAGTTTAGTGAGAGAGCTTGTTATTAAAAGAAAGATAAGGGCTGGGGAGGTGGTTCAGTGGTAAATCACACTTGCTATTTTTGTAGAGGACCCAGGTTCAATTCCCATCACCCACATGGCAGCTTACAACTGTCTGTGACTCCAGTTCCAAAAGATGTGACACTCTTGTCTGATCTCTACTGGCACAAGCCCACATAAGGTTTATAGACAAACATGCAGGGCAAACACTCATATGCATAATAAAAGATGATAAAATAGAGAGAAACTGAGGAGTATGTCTGAAAACAAACTCTGGCCTCCACATGGTTATGTACATGTATTCACACATACATGAACACATACAGACATAACAAAGGGACATTATTAGTTCTCTTTTCAATGATCCCTAGCCCTTAAGCCTGAATGTTTCTGCTAGGTCTCTAATAAAGACCTAGTAGCAGCTTCCGACAATAGAACAGAGGACAAATTTGGGGTCCAAAACAAAAGAGTGATGGAATTCTGTTTGCTTCCATACCGAGGATTGGAATTTTCTGGCATCCATCCCCTCATTTCCTTTCTTTTTAGCACACAGTATTTCCATGCCATAGTCTGTAAATGGGGCTCTTTGGATTCCTAGGTTCTCTGAGGACTATGAGCACAGACAAACTCAGAACCCACTGGCTCTTAACAACTTTTTCTTTGTAATTTCCAAAATTCCCAGGTGCCGACTATGGAGGAAGTGAAGGTGTCATTTTTAAGAACCTATGAAATGAGCTGTGGATAAGGGCTCAGGTAGATGCCAGAGTTTCCCCCTCAAGCAAATTCCTTCAGAATGCTTCCACCTTGGGAAACTAGGGTTGTAGGGAAAGTGCTGATACATCTCTCTGTAGTTTCTTTAAAGCACTATTAGCTTCCTGCCGCTCACAAAAATACCGCAACTTGAAAATGTGTTGGATACTGTACTTCTGAGGCCAGTTATTTTTACCCCCTCTCAGAGAATTAGAAGAATCCATAAAATAATTAAATGGCTGTAGTAAGAACAAAGTTCACAGGACCAAGCCTGTTTGGAATTGTCAATGAGTTGGCTCGGTCTTGCCCTAGACAGATGTCAAGTTCATATCTGCATTTGTGAATGCGGCTGCCAAAGGTGCCTGGCTAATGAGTTCAAGGGTTAGGTCATTCAATGTACCACCAGGCTTCAGTCCTCCAAGGTCATCAATTACATCTCTGGCCTTGGCTGGCCCTCCCACCTATTCCCGCTGCCCCATTTGTCTCTCACTGGTCTCTAAATGCAAGCGCTTACACCTGTCACAACCGACAATCTCAGGAAGTCTCATGGGACGAGGTAGGGCATGGCAACCCAGTCATTTCAAAGCTGAGGTTAGAACAAAAAAAAAAAAAAAAAAAAAAAAACCAGACGACTCCTTGAGAAAAATTCCAGTTCTCCGAACACTGGTCCCTTGACACCCTTCATCTCAGCACATCTGGGGTGCACTGAGGCTGCTCGGCACAGGACACGGAGGAAGCTTACAAAGGAACACACTCAGAATCGTCTCTTCCTGAAACAGTGCATACCCCGGAGTGTCTGGTTTGCCAGGGGATGGATGAGTTTTCATTTCTGAGAAGAAGACACAGGCATTTTTGCAAGGACCTCTTCGAAATGATTCAGCTTACGAGTCTCACCTGGCACAGATGTCAGGCGCAAAGGTAGTGACCTTATTGGAAAGGTCAACAGCAGCTCAGGGGAGTCAACAGAGGTGGGGGGGGAGGGATGGCCATAAAGAGAAACTGTTAACTTCAGGTATGAGCTACAAAGTCCCCACTTGTGGGCTGGGGAGACACTCTTCAGTAGCGTCTGCTGGCTTAGCATGAAGGTCTGAACTCGGTGAAAATCTGGGTGCGGTTGTATAGAGCTGGGAGGGTGGAGACAGGAGGACCTCTGGAGTTCACCACTAGACAGACTGGTGAGCCCCAGACTCATCCAGAGACCTTATAGCAAAAAATAAGGTAGAAGGCAATGGAGGTAGACAGCCATTGTCACCCTCTGGTTTCCACACACACAAGCATACACATACCCACATGCAAACATTCACAAACCACATGGACATAGACATGCAACATACACACATGCTCAGTAATGAAACATGCACAAATAAACAAGGTGCATCTGAAGACTCAGAAGACGAGATGGAAACCAGGCACTTCGAAACTGGGGGACTGCATTTGTAGGGCATTTTTTTTTCTGATATTGAGAAAATAAAAATCAAGGGATGTTTGACCTTCACAATCAGAGTTCATTTGTTTACATCAGTCTGGAGAGAGCTCACATTGTGGCAGAGCTCAGCGAGTCTCCATTAGCAGCGACAGGCAGGCCAGGACAGATGCCTCCTGCAGACACTCACCAACCATACAGCCAGGACATCCAAGGCAAACTGAGCTGTCATCCTTGAAGCCGTGCCTTGAAGACTAAACAACCTGTCTTATATTTTTTAAAATATATTCTTCTTAAAGAGTGACTTTTTTGTCGTTTTTGTTATTTGAGACAGGGTGTCTCTATAGCTTTGGAGCCTGTCCTGAAACTAGCTCTTGTAGACCAGGTTGGCTTCAAACTCACAGAGATCTGCCTGCCTCTGCCTCCTGAGTGCTGGGATGAAAGGCAAGTGCCACCACCACCCGGCTTAATTTATTTTTTTTATGTACATTGGTGTTTTGCCTGCATGTGTGTCTGTGTGATGATGTAGGATCCCCTGGAACTGGAGTTACAGACAGTTGTGACATGCCATGTGGGGGCTGGGACTTGAACCTGGGTCCTCTGGACGAACAGCCAGTGCTCTTAACCATGGAACAAACCTTAAGGAATTACCGTTTGGTGACTATATCCTTGGGAATGAGATCATCAGAAGTATTAAGGAGCAACGCATGAATAGAGAGCAAAGAACCTGTAGTTGGGTGCAAGCTGTCTTGTGTATAAAAGTGAAGGAGCACTTTTCTTGATAAATACATTTTGGAGCCAATAGTAATTAAAAATAAAACAACCAATGATGCTTATGGCATTGCCTTTAACATGAACTTGGGATGTTACATGGAACAACTGAAAGTTGTCACACATGACCTGCAGTCAGTGACCTGTCACTGTGTCCTGAAATCTCCTACCCAAATAGCTGGGACCAAAACTGCTTCAAAGGGTTTCAATATTCAGAACATTTTAGGTGAGTCTCTGAAAACTCAAAATTGGAAACACCCAAAATTAGAACATTTTTGATATGAGTATATATGTCTGTGTGCTATTTGTATGCATGTTCTATGTATGTACATGTTCACTGTGACTGTGTTTGTGTGTGCAGGCTGTTGTAAGAGGGCAGCCTTGGCTGTTGCTCCAGAGGTGTTGCCCTCCCCTTGTTTCGGTTTGGTTTGGCTTTGAGACAGGGTCTCTCATTGGCCCAGAGCTCAACAATAGCTAGGCTGTCTGTCAAGAGCCCTGGGAATCTACCTATCTTTGCCTCTCCAGAGCTGGGATTATAAGCCTGTGTATCACCCTGGCCTTTCCTGTCAACATTAGCTCTAGAGATCGCACTCAGGCCTGTATGATTGATTACAAGGTGAATGCTTTGCAAATGGCACTCTCTCCTCAGCATTTAAACCCGAAACTTTAGAGGATGATGTCTGCATTTCCAAAGCCTGAGAAGCATGTTGGGAGTTGGGTCCTACACTAGGCCATGATTCGATGCAGGGAACTAGTCACTTGTGGATTCAAATGAATTACATTACTACTAATTTTCTCTCTTGAATCCCTAGAGATCCTACGAAAATGGAAAACATGAAACTTCAATCTGTCTCTTTTCACATTGGAAACTTTTGCCATAGCTATAAAAACCTTCGCCGGTTTTGGGGTGCAGTGAAGGTGGAGACAGGAGGTCCATAGGGTTTGCTGAGCAGCCAGCCATCCCTTGAAAAATGACAGCTAAGGTTGATTTCTCACTTGCCATGCACACACCCACACACATACACACACACACACACACACACACATCTTCCTCAGCCAAATATCCAATGAAAATACATCACAACTCAACAGCCAGAGAGAGTGGTTTGCGGGCGTTCGAATCTCAGACCATCCTATTAAGTGGCACACTTTCCTAACTTGGCTGCAGTCCGAGTGGCCATGTTAAATACGTCTTGGTAAACGTCATCTCCAGGTTTGTACACATCTTTAAGCTACATGGTGTGGTGCTGCCAATAAAACCTTCAACCACAGATGGGAACACAGATTTCTTTATTTGCACATCCCCCTCTTCATCTGCCTGGCTGAAATAAGTTTAAGAGAAAGAAATTCAAGCCAGTTGCCAAAACCCTCTTCACTAAATGTAGGCTATTTGTTTCAAGTTTGCCTCACAGTTTTGTCAGCAGTACAAAAAAAGAAAGAAAGAAAAAAAAGGATTAAACTGATGATTTATCTCCAGTCATTTGGTAACTTTTGGCTGTGGCATGAAGGCGACCTTCTAGAAGGTTACATTCCATGTGATGGCTTGGGATGCGTGAGAATCAGCCTCAGCCTCTAAGTTCAAGCTGGTTTAAGCCTGCTGAGGTTTGAGGAAATTATAGGAGAATGTGAATTTGTTTTGTTATCCTTTGAGCTTTCTTTGGCATGAAAAACACCAGATGTTGGGAATTCGGTTCACTATCGTATAGGGAGTGAGTATAAGCAAAAAAGTAGGCCATTAAGAGGAAATACAACATTAAAAAGAAGGGCCGGTAAGATGGCTCAGCAAGTAATAGTGCTTGTAGCACAAGCCTGATGGTCTGAATCTGACCCACGGCACATGCAAAACGCTCCATACAGCAGCACACAGCTCTAGGACCAGGACTCCTACTGTGAGATGGGGGCGGAGACAGGAGCCCAGGGACCAGCTACCCTGGAGTACACGGGGCAGCAGAAACAACAGGAGACACTGGGCCTGGAGAGAACTGACCCCCAAAAGTTGCACTCAGACCTCAAAATACATACAGCACAATGCTTATGCTAATACATAACTCAAAATGAACAATTTATATTAAAAATTTTAAAGGAAAAAAGTGGAGCATGAAAACCCTTTGTAAAGATGGAGGGAAAGTTACTTTGAACCAAACATACAAAAGGACCACCTGAAGCAGGGTCAGTACCCTTCAAACCCGATAGTCACAGGCAGTAGCATCGCACAAATGATTGTGGCAGGATGTCATTGAAAGGTGTAAACTAAAAAAGACTAGAAATGTGTTCCCATGAAGACCTTGCACTCAGAACTCTTCCTCTATATATACAATAAAACTCCTTTAAGGTGAGAAGCCTACTGAGGAATGGCTCCTGAAATAGTGTTATGGGTGTCTATTCTCAGATTTTTTATACAATTCTGAATCTCTATTAATTTTACTGTTTCTTTTGTGTGTGTATGTGTTTATGTGTGGAGGTATGTGCACGCATGTATGTACATGTGGGCAAAGAGGCCAGAGATCAACCCTGCCTTTCTCATTCTCTCTGCACCTTTCTTTCCGAGACAAGGTCTCTCACTGAACCCCAAAGTTTGCCCGTTTGGTTAGACTGGCTAACCAACAAGCTCCGAAGACTTCCTAACTCTGTCCCGCAAACACTGAGATTCCAGGTTTGTACTGAAGTGGCCAGTATCTACATGGTATATGGGGATCAAATTCAGGTCCCTACTGTAGCTCAGATTACATCTTACCAACTCAGTCATCTCCATAGCCCTTGAGCTTGCAAAGCTAAAGACTGAACTCTAGGCTATCATCCCTTCGGGCTAAAAATGCTGAGGGCGGCTCCTAACCCCTCATGTCTTGCTACAGTAGTATCCATGTCTTAGAAAACAACGCCTAGACTTCTATGCAGCTTTCACTGCGATAGTCAAGTGTAAGCTAAGAGACAGTTTTTTTGTGGCACCCCATCACTGACCTAGGAACAGACTTGGATCCCAGATCTCTCTTTTAGCAAACTGTCAATTACAGTGCAGTCCTCATGTGTGAGAGAACAGCAAGCATGAAGCTCTCTCAGCTCTCTATGAAGCAAAGGCTACCCTACCCAGAGCTGAAACCTTGCCTTTCTTAGCATGGCATTTTTCTAACTGAAGAAACATTAAACTTAAATAAAATTCCCTTTTAAAAATAAATGTGCACGTGTGTGTGTGTGTGTGTGTGTGTGTGTGGTGTGTGTGTGTGTGTGTGTGTGTGTGTGTGTTTGTAATACATGTATGTGGAGGTCAAAGGTGCCAGTCCTCACTTCCCACCTTGTTTGAGATGGGGGTCTCTTGTTTGTACTGTACACGCCAGGCTAACTGACCTAAGAGCGTCTGGGAATTCTCCTGTCTCCACCTTAGACCTTAAGGTAGAAGATCTGGGGTTACAGATGTATGTTACCCTTTCTGGCTTTTATCTGGGATCTGGGAGAAGAACTCAGGTCCTCCCGCTTGTGAAGCAACTGCTTTACCTATAGAGCCATCTTCTCAGTGCCCAGTAAAGCTAATTTTATCAGCAGAACTTTCTAAGGTACCATACAGGACTAGAACCACAGTGGTTCCTTCCAGCCCTGCCCTTGTCCATCATTTGTTTTAGTTGTAGAAAAGACAATTTATCCTTGGTCCCCCTCTTTGTCCCCCTCATCTTCTCATTGTCCTTATCTCTCCTTAGCTCTTTCCTTAGCAACCTGATTATAGTACAGATGTATCTGTGCACTCTTTTAATCCACTTTCAAGCTGGCACTTGTGGAAGATGTTTCAAAGGTCTAGACTAATGATGCTTACTCATTCTGCATTGTGCACAAACTCATTTCATTCCCAGATGAGTAAATCACCGTTTCTCCTTGGAAAATGTACAACATTGCTGTCCTAAAAGGTTACCTTTGTCTCCATTCGATTCATATTCTCTCCTCCCCCTTGTCCCTCCCTCTGGCTGTCTTGACAAAACCAAGTGAAAAGTGAACAGTTATCTGGTTGAATCTGATAGGCACTGATGGCTATTGTGGGTAATTCTGCCTCCCCAAGTCCCTTCCTCCCTGTATCAAGCTTGATCCATCTTATAGACATTTGCCTCTACTCCGCATCTCACCTGCCTGGATAGCATCTGCTTTGATAAGGCACATGAGAGAAGGGAGGAAAGAAAATAAATTAGGGGTGGGATGCTGTGGGAAGGGATTTAAAAGAGTTTATTTGACAAGAAGCATACAAATCAAGAGGCATGCAGACATATAGTCAACTCAGCAACTAATACAAATTTTAACAGATGATTGCACACACATATACACACATAATGCATATACGCACATTCCATCCTCAAATTCATATCTACATATATACACACATATACATGCATATACACAGTATATGTGTACACATATACACACATGGATGTACATATATGCACATGCATATACACACATATACCCATAAAATTCCACATGAATACAACTGCCACATTCACATACCCACACATACATGCATACACACACACACACACACTACTGGCATTATAAATTGAACAGTAGGCTGCACAGAACTTGATCTCTGAATCAAAATGTGGTGAGCTTGTAATTTCTTCAGACAATTGCCTGGATTTGGTTTCTGAACTTTGAGAGAGAATCCATATAGAGCCTGGAGGTCTTGTCAGATCGAAGAGATAATGCAGACATTAAGGGAGAAGGGACTTGGCAGCTAGGATCGGCAGGGCAATGCACCAGATAGGAAAGCTGGGAGCAGGGGTTTCCTTACAGTCTTGTCCGAGTGCAGCCCATGCGTGAGGTGAAGCTCGGATCACAAAGACAATTACCGTAAAGCAGTAGGTTGCATAATTCCTGGAGCTCACACAAGGAAATAACAAGATGCTCCTACCATCCAAAGAGGTGAGGCCTTTCAATATGAGGAACACAGAATTTGAAGAAGGTTCAGGCCTCAGGAGTGAAACTAAATTGTACTCAGAATAAAAGCTCCTTAGACTTGTCATAACAAAACTTGAATGGAAGTCTCGGAAAAATAAAAACTTCCGTGCTAATACATAAAGTGTGTTCCAGAACAAAGTCTAACAGTCTACAGAGAGACAATAAGGTATAGTTCACATTCTCTGGTATCCAATTAAAAATCATGAGGCATACAAAAGAGCAGGTGACTGGAATTCATAGCCAAGAGAGAATTAAACCAGAACAAATAGAAAAGGAAATGATAGGGATAATGAAGTTAATAAATGAGAACTTGAAATGGTTATTGTTAACACTCTAAAAATATAAGGAGATGTAAGTAAAAGTTGTACACAATCAAGACGGATCAAAATAATAAAGACAACGACACAGAGATCATTACAATGAGAAGCTACATGCAAATGAAAAATGCACTGTATGCGATTAGTAACAGAGACGCTTGAAACAGTTGAAAGAAACATCAGTGAATTTGAAGATAATTAAGTGGTTCGAAATAAAACACAGAAAACAAAGGCAGAAAAAATTCAGAAAACAGCAGTTCAGTGACCTGGGAGTCAATACTAAGTAAGTAAATTAGCTCTACTGGAGCCAGGGAAGCAAAGAAATCAGAGGAAAGAAATGAAAAAGAACCACAGATGTTACTAAATTTAATAAATAACTATAAAATCCAACATCCAAGAAACTCAATGAATCCTAGCCAGACCAAAACTGAAAAAAAACCACACAAGATACACCATAATCAAATGGCTCGAAAGTCTGAGGTAAAATCATGCGAGCCCCTGATCAGAACCAAGACAGATAGCAGATTGCTTCTTTGTAACCATGAAAGCCAGGAGATGATGGACTGCCATCTCTAGCCTAGTGAAAGGAGCAAAAGAAAGCCTGGCAAGATTGTAAAAATTAATTAGGGGATGAAACGATGGCTCAGCAGTTTAAAGTGCTTGTTGCTTTTGCAGAGGACCTGGGTTCAGTTCCAGGCTCCCCCTACACAAAGCGCATCACCAGCTGCAGTTCCAAGGGATGTGACACCTCCTGCCTCTGTTGACACATACACTAACGGGCACATACTCCCAAAGAGACACACATGCATATACATAATTAATAAAAATTAATCTTAAAAATGTAAAACACATCATTATAAAAGCTATTTAGTAGTATTAATAAAAATTTCACATTTCTACCCAGAAGTTACATATATGTAATATATAACAATAGTGATATATGGTATCTATATGTATGTCATGGTACACATGACTCGCCCAGAGCAAAAAAGTAAATAGATATAAAAATGTTTAAAGGCAAGCAACAGGCTGAGAAGCAAAAAATATATCTGAAAGGGGATTATAATCCCAAATAAAATGAATTAACTTAGTAATAAGACATGAAGCAAAATTTAACTGGAATTTTGAAGACATATGTCAACAAACAGGTTGTATCTATGATAAATACAGAGAATGCTGGCCAGCATCAAGAGACACAGGCTAAAACTACACAGGCTGGAAAGAAGGCTCAGTGGGCAAGAGCGCTTGCTGGGTGAGTGTGAGGACCCAAGTTCAGATCCCATGTGAAAGAGCTGGCACTGGCTGATCACATATCTATAACCTCAGCTCTGCGTGCAGTGGGGGTAGAATTAGGCAGATGTTGAGGTTTGTTGGCTGCCAGCCTAGCTCCAGGTTATGTGGGAGTCCCTGCCTCAAGGGAATAATATGAAGTTATAGAGGAGGGCGTATGATGACCTCCTCTGGCCTCTGTGAGCACACAAGCGCGTACACACTTGCACATACAAATACCTAGATCACATACATTTCATAATACATACATATATACACATAAAAACCCCACCTCAAAACAAACAAAACCCTATTTCACAATAGATAGGCTAAAATGACAAAGCTGAACACGCAAATATTAAATAGTAGCAAGCATGTGGAACAAGAGAAATATGTGTTGCTGAGAATACAAAGCCATACATGTGTTTTGGAAAATCCTGGCATGTTCATACAAAGTTAAGTACCTACCATAGAGCCAGGCAATAGCATTATTACCTGAGATCAAATGGGGCATTTGCTCACCTGGAGACTTCTGCACAAATGTTTATGGAAGCCTTCTGCATAATAGTGTACCCTGGAGACAACTCAACTGTCTATCAAGTAGTAAACCAAAAGATGATCTGTGGCATAGCTACACAGTTCTAATTAGCAGAAAATTAAAAAAGTATGTAAGCAAAAATCCCACTGAGAATATGCTAGCCCAGAAAGTTCTGTGGGTCCCACTTACTAAGAGACCACATCCAGAATACTTGATGTTCTCAGGATGGCTCTATTTTCATAAAGTTCAAAGACAGGAGCCACCCACCACTCTGTGATAGGCAGCAGGTTAGAATGTCTCTGGGATGGGTTGTTAGGGGAGGTCTAGCTGTGCGGGAACATGAGCCTTTACTTTGGGGAGATACTATTCTAAACCATGATTTCAGAAGTAGTTCTGTACGGTATCTGAATGCATTTATTGAAACTTGCTGTACTATACACTTGAAAGGGTGGGTTCATCCCAACTCACGGTCCATGGACCACGTGTGCTTCTGATCCTAACATCCCTTTATACGGCCTCAATACCCTCAGGGTCGTTAAGCTAGAGTGATGGTGGATTGGTTCTTTGGCTGGTCCTTGGTACTCTATCTGTGGGAAGCAGACATTTAGTCACATCTCCCTAGGGAAGGTTACATGGCAGAGTGCTAGGGAGGTTGCATTGTTTTTCTTCTTTAAAGATATATCAAAGAACAACTTGACAGGACAGGCGCTATGAGTCGCCCTCTTGACTTTCTCCAACATTACCTTCTAAGTTGGGGAAATACATGACTCAAAAATATAGAGGTGGGGGCACAGACCCCCCTAAGTAACAAGTGCCGCAGTCGTAATGAAAATTGAGGTATAGTTTCTGAATAGCAAACTCCAGGTCCGCTTTTGTTTCTAGCACAGTATTTTGGTTCCGAAAATGCCAGTTGGCATATGGAAGACGGGAAGGCTCAGGAATGAATTTAGCACTTTGGATTCTGCCCTTGAAGTTTGGATCTTACTTTTTTTTTTTTTTTTTTTTACCTCCAGCTTTCTTCTTTGTTTAGGAAAAATAAACAAGACTTGGCAGAAAAATGTGATGAGAAACTGCACCGTTTTGATCCAAGGATAATACATAAGGAATTGAAAGATGTTATCAAGAATATGTGTTGATACCATCCTCGGCTATTCTCATAACATGGCCTTCCGAGAGGGTGACAGCGATGTCACTGCATGCTGAATAGTGCAGAATGTGCAACCGCTTCTCTAGAAGGTCCTGCAAGAGGACACGGAGACATGGGAAGACGTGTCAGAGCTACTGCGGGTTCGTCCACACTGGAGAGCAGCAGTATGCATGGAGAAGTGCGCTACAAGAAGAGGAAGGTGAAAAGCAAGGGAGGACAATGGGCCAATGTTGCTGTTCATCGACTGTGAAGTGGAGATGGCCTTTGAGGCTTGAGAGCCTGCCCTTCCTTCCTGTTCACTTCCTGCTTCCTACGTGTGGGGGCAATGTGACCAGCCATTTTCCTGCTCCTGCTACCGTGCCTCCCTGCCTGGACCATCAAAAAGGGCTGTATTCCCCAGAACTGCAGATCAAAATAGATGTCTTCTCCTTGAGAGTGCTTTTTTTTTGTCTGGGCATTTTTATCCCAACAACAGAAAAAGTAACTAAGACAAAGACAATCCATGGGGGTGAGAGGGTAGAGGGAGGAGAGGATGGTGAGCAGCAGAAGCTAAGGAACCCTTAGCTGAGTTATGAAGCCATAACTGGAATGTTCAAACTCAACATCCTCTCTGTAAGCAGCGCTGTTGGGGAAGAGTAAAGGAAAATAAAAACAGCATCGCTGAAGGGTGGGAATAAGCAGGAAGTCAAAAGTTCCAAGTTAATAAAGTGTTGAAAAGTCCCTGGAAACTAAAGCATCACCACACACTTACAGCGCCTTGCCCTCCTATCCCCAAACAGACCTGAGAAAGGGGAGCGGAAGGAGCGGGATACAGAGGCCAAGTGGGTTCCTCTGTGGGATCCTTAGTGCCTCAGTCAGGAAGGGAGCAAGCTGCAGCTCTAAGTGTTTGTGTAGCTAGATCTGGTCCACTGTGCTGGGGACGGAGACAACCCTGTGAGGTTCACAGCCCACGCCATCTGTTTTTGAGGAATTCGCCTTAGCTTCTCCAGCGAATGCCTACAGAACGCCACCCTGCATCAGAGTTTATCGCCCTTACAAACCCAGCTCACTAACAGGCATGGTTTAGTGTTTAGTATTGTTCTGTCTGCTTCTGCAGCAATGCTCCCTTCGTACATGGCTCATGCCAGCGGTCAGATGCTGGGAATAGCTGTCTGGATGCAGGGATTTCTGCACCATTAACAAAATGGACACAGCCTTCTCATGTAGGGATTGTTAAACAATAGGAGTTTCTGGTCCTCTCCTCAGCAGACTCTCCTTTCCAGCAATCTTATTATAAAATTCAACCCAACTAATATGCAGAAAAAATGATCTGCGGTAAACTCAACGTGAAATTCTATGTAATTGCTGTGGGATGTGGGATAATATGCTGATTGGATGATAAGGGGGTATTTTGTGAGGACTGGTGTGTGTATGTGTGTGCAAATGTGTACATACACATGTAGAGGACAAAGGTCAATAGCGGGTGTGCTTCCTTAGATACTAACTTTTGTTAGTATCAGACAGGCTCTATCCCTGCCTGGAGCCCCAGTCTTCCAAAGAGTCCAGGCTGGCTTGCAGGTGAGCCTTCCTGCCTCACCTCCCCAGCACTGGGTGAACAGGTGACCCACCATATTCAGTTATTTTACATGGGTTCTGGGAACTGAATGTTAGTCCTCCTGCCAGCAGGGCAAACTCTTAGAAGACTTATTTTCCCAGGCTCTGCAAACAGTGCTGCCCTGCATTCCCTTGTGGCCAGTCATCTTCAAGAGAAAGTCAGCATTTGAACTACACACATGGCAATTGTGCCTATAATTCTGAGAAATCAGTGGCCTATCATGTCAAGCAACTCCCTTTGAGACCAGCAGGAGCAGCGATTGCCAGCGGAAGCCATCATCTCGCTGTCTTTCGTAATGAATAATCATGCGGTATGTGGGCATGAGACTTTCCAGGACCGAGACTCTCCCTAAACTCAGGTCCTTGGGATGAAGTGAGCAGGGGATGTGGGGACAGGCAGGTGCTAGCATGAGGCATTCATGTTTTACAGACATCAAGCCAGGCTTTTAGGGCTAGGAACATGGCTCAGTGGGTACAGCACTCCCTGCACAAGTCTAAGGACCCGAGTGCAGATCTCCAGAACCCATGTAAAAGCCAGATGCTTAGTGTGTGTCTGTGACACTGGAGCTCCTATGGGAGATGGGAGAAGAAATCAGGAGACTCCATAGATGTCATGAGGCAAGTGGTCTGGACCACTGGTCTCAGATATGGAAAGCAAGGACTAGCACCCGAGGTTGTCCTCTGACTCACACATGTGTCGCATGTCATGTTTATGCCCCCCAAACACACACTAAGAACATTTTTTCAAAGAAAAAGATGAATTTTGAGTTCAGATCTTATTAAAGTAAAAATGTCTGCTTTTGTTGCCCATGGGAAACCTGATGGCAGTGACGATGCTTTTAGTAACTGGTGTCACCAGGACGACCTGCTCCACTTGTCAACTACACGGTGATGATGTGGGCTGCATCCTGGTACCCAGAGTCTCTCCCCAACTCTGTCCAGTCTATGAGCTCAGCCTTCCTATGCCTAGATGGACAAACCTGGGCAGCTGACAGTGCCTCAGCTTCCTCTAGATGATAGCCTAAGTATCCAGTTTATGTCTAATTGTGTGTATTTGTGTTAGTCAAGATTCTCTAGAGAGAGAACCAACGAAGTGTGTGTATGTGTGCGTGGTGTGTGTATGAGAGAAGGGGGAAGGAGGGAAAGAGACAGACACACACAAACACAGAGATAGAGAGGAGAGAGGAGAGAGAAAAAGAGAATATTTGACAAGTCTTAGGAGCTGCAGGGTGAGGCAACCAGTTGGAGACAAGGATAACTAGTGCACAGTTCCAAATCAATGACCAGAAGACTCAAGACCCCAGAAGAGCTAATTCTTTGCCTTGACCCTAACAGAAACAATAATACAGTGTTTCAGCTTGAAGTCAGAGGAGGCAGGAGAAACTCTCTTTCCCTTGGGTTTGGGAATATCAGTTTTCATCTTCTACTTGGATTTTCCACTGTTTGAATGGGGCCCACATCAAGGAGAGTAACCCGCTTTCCCCATTTATCAAACTAAAAGTTAACTTCACCCCCAACACACACAGATGTACCTAGAACGACTTGTTTGAACAGGTATCTGGGGTCCTCATGACTTTTCATGCTGACACATAAAATCCATAAAATAAACCCCCTGCAGGAAAGAGGCTGGTGTTGAAAACTCATAAATGACGTGATGAGGGGAAACAGGATGGGGACATCATCCAGCCCAAAGGACATAAGAACATTATGTAGGACATGCTCATCAGAAGGCAACCTGTT
This sequence comes from Alexandromys fortis, assembly GCF_014885135.2. Taxonomy (NCBI): domain Eukaryota; kingdom Metazoa; phylum Chordata; class Mammalia; order Rodentia; family Cricetidae; genus Alexandromys; species Alexandromys fortis. The sequence continues at coordinate 2,333,129 of NW_026068005.1, read as the reverse complement.
AACATTACCTTTCCCCAAGCATGTACGAGCATGTGTGTATTTGTATATATGAGTATACGTGTGCATGCAAGTGTCCGTGTGGGTCAGCAGTCAACCTGACACCTCCATGTCTGGCTTTTTAGACGGGTCTGGGGATCCAACTCAGGTTCTGACTCTCGGGCAGCAAACAGTTCACCATAAGTTATCTCCCTACCTTCCTTTCCCAAGTTCTCAGAGAAACTGCAGTGATTTAGAGATGAAGTAAAATAATGTCCACACTGCTTTCTGAATGCGTCTGAGATAGAGGTCTCAGATCTTGCAGACATAGCTCGAGACTAATCCTAGCTCTATTTCCTGAAGAGATAAATGAGGCTCATGGGGGAAAAAAAACAGCCCTCTGGGGCCATAACATTTTTATTTGCAAACAAATATTATGCATGATTTAGAAACACAAGATCATGGCTCCCTCTGATCATTGTTCTCACTCGTGTTTGACTTCCCATACATAGAAATGACAGGTGTCTTGAGAGCTGGCTAAGAAGCAGGCAGATAACACAGACCCGAGGTGAGTATTTTCCTGGCTGGGACCGGTCTTAGTTTCTCCTCATGTTGCATCCTCATGAAAGCAACTTCAGGGAAAACGTTTGACTCTTGATCACGGATCAAGGTCAGAGTCAGTCATGGCTGTGAAGTTACAACAGCAGGAGCTTGAAGCAGCTGGTCACCTCTCGTTCACAGTCAGGAAGCAGAAACCAATGACTGTTCCCTCCGCACGCTGTAGGGTTCTGGCCCAGAGAAACCAACCATGACACCCACAGTGGGTGGGATTGCCACCTCAATTAATAAGACAACCCCCACAGTCAAGTTCAGACACCTGTGTCTTGGGTGAGTCTATATTCATTAAGTTGACCACTGAGATTAGCCATTGAAGGACTTTGCCAATGTGCCCACTAAATTGTGGCTCACTGGTAGAGACATTTGCTCTTGCTTGGGGTTTAAGTAGCTGTGTACCCGTATCTTGGCATTTGGTAGCCTATTAGGTACTGATAGTGACCTGCCAACTCTCCTTGGGCCCCATTCCTTGAGCCTGTCCCAAGTAACAGCATTGCTCGGGCTTCTTTGACAGAAGCCACCCTGTGTCTCCAATGGGAGGAAGCGGTGTGAGTACTCCGCAGGAGGAAGAATGCTAAGACCATGTGCTCCGCACTCCAGACTTCCTCACAGGCTAAGCTGACACCTACCATAGCAGCCATGGTCAGTGACATGTGTGCCAGCAGACAGGTTCTGTCTGCTACTGTTACTGTCTTACAAGTCTGTTTGTGTGTCTGTGTTCATAGGTAAACGTGTGTGTGAAGGTCAGAGGACAACTTGCGACTGTCCTCTCTCATACACTGTTCGTCACTGTTGAACTTTCTCTGTACCAAGGAGGCTAGGTTGACTGTCCAGTGAGCCCAGGGACCCTCCTCTTCTTCCCCACCTCTGGGATGACAAGAGCGTGCCTCTTCTTCGTGATCGTTTTCTGTGGGTTCTTTAGATTGCATGCAGGCCCTCATGCTTGCAAGACAAGCATTTTACCAACGGAACCATCTCTCCAGCCATTAAAACTCTTAGCAACTTTAACATCATGTTTCTTTAAACATGCATATATGGCATGTATTTATGCACACGGCTGTTCATATGCCATGGCACACAGGTGTAGGTCAAAAGACAACTTTGTGAAGTCTGTTTTCTTCTATAGTAGGATCCAGGGATCGAACTCAGCTGCCAGGTTTTGCAGCAAGCACTTTTACCTTCTGAACAATCTTGCTGGCCCTCTAATAACTTTTGAGCAAGAGGACATGTGTTTCGTTTTGTACTGAGTTGTGCAAAGTATATAGCTCATTGTGGGGACAGCAGGCGTGACAGCGTGTCTTTTGCTGGCTGCTTTTCTTCCTTGACGGATGTCCTTTATTGCTCTTTCCTGCACTTCTTGATCATTTCCTTGACCTTGAATCCTTGTCACAGAGTCTACTGGGAAACTAAACTAGACTGCTGCAGATCTCATTATAATCCTGGAAAACACTGTGAAGAATTAAGCAAAGCCAGTCTGCTGAGGCTGCAGAGATGGCTCAGTGTACATATAATTAAACATAAAAATAAAATCTTAAAAAGAAAGCCATCCTGAACCGGTTAAAAAAGTGTATACTGCTTTTGCAGAGGACCCAAGTTCAATTCCCAGCAGCCATGTCCATCAGCTCACCACCACCTGTAACTACAGCTCCAGGGGATGCAACCCCTCCTCTGGACTTCAAGGGCACTTACATTCATAAGCACAGACCCCTCCCTATACAGATGTATACAAAAAATGGAATCTTTTTAAAAAGCAATTCACCTGGATATTTTATTAAGGTGAAAAAAATTAGTGCATATATTTCGGCTGTTGCCTTTGAGTTTATATTGCTGTGAAGAGACACCAAGACCACATCAACTCTTATAAAGAAAAACATTTAATTGGGAGTGGCTTTTAGAGGTTTAGATCTTATTATCATGGTGGGACATGCCAATGTGTGGGTAGACAGGGTGTTGGAGAAGGAGCTGAGAGTTCTATATCTTGATCTGTAGGCAGAAGAAGGAGTCTGTGTATCACATTGGTGTAGCCTGAGTATATGAGACCTCAAAGCATGTTTCCATAGTGACACACTTATTCCAACAAGACCACACCTCCTAACAGTGCCAACCCATGTGAGCCTAGCATTCAAATACATGAGTCTATGGGGGCTATAACCTATTCAAGCCACCACAGCTGTCACCAAAAAGAAAACAAAAAATGTCTTAGTTATATCATCTGTCAAGACCACATCTAACTGTAACAGCCAGGGTGTTTTTTCGTGTGTGTGTGTGTGTGTGTGTGTGTGTGTGTGCACATACACAAGCTCATGTGTGTTCAGGTGCACATATACTTTTATGTTTATGTGGAAGCCAGAGGATAGCCTTGGGTGATTCCTTATACACCGTCAGTCTTGTTTGATTTTTGAGACACAGTCTCTCACGGGCCTGAAATTCTTCAAGTAGGCTAAGATGCCCTTATCTCCTCCTCTCCAACATTGGGATTATAAACATTTGTCACCACATCTGGCTTTTTTTTTTAATGTGGGCTCCAGGAACACTTCCATCCTGTGTGGCAAGCACACTTTAGACTGAGCCATCTCCCCATCTCCAAATGGGTTTTATTAGAAAACAACGCCCACAAAAGCTTCCCATCTCTCTCACATCATCTACCCAGCACTCAAGCGAATTCAATATGCAAATATCTCCCCGACTAAGTAGGGCAGTAAACAGTGGCAGAGATGACATTTAAACAATGGCTCCACAAGCCATCTGTTTAAAAAGAAGTTGTTTGTCTTTTCCAGGATGTCAGGAAGAATACGTTCACATTATTGCAGAACTACAAAGCAAGGTAAGTTCTTGATCGCTATGATGACAGCACTCTTTAGAGCGATAAAGCCCCTGTGGTCATGCCTAAGGGGGAGGAAACCACCTCCAAGGACCAAGCCATTCATGGAAGCTGACCTTTCCTTGTGTCCAATATTGAGGCAAGAGATTGAGTGATTCAATCTCCGGCTAAATGTAAAGAAAAAAGATGTAAATAAAAAATCTTGGTTCAGAATCAGATCAGAGAAGCTCATCAAACCCAGACTACATTTTCATATCCCTGGAGGGCTCAGCACAATTGCCTGGGATGAGTCAAAGCCTAATAAATATTTAGTAACTGAACTGAAATTGGTTTATGGCTAAGCCTTGAGGTCTGAGCACCAGAGAATGAAGGTGACTCACTCCTACCTGTGGAGAAGCTATAGTACTTCCCCTGATTGTCGCCCTGCCAACTGGGAGGTTGACAAAGAGGTGAAGCAGCCTGACATGGGACAGGCTGGGAAGAAGATTATGAATGTGAGCGGTGGATGGCTCTGAGTTAATTGTGGCGTGTGACTAGTGGTTGGAAGTCAGGTGTGTTCATTCATTCAGGGAATGTGGTAATTGAGGGCAGAAAGAATTCTCAAGCCTTCTTACTGACATGTGAGGGTTATAGCCAGAAGTTTCCATGACAAACCAATCCCTTTCATTCTTAAAATGTCTAATATACATGCTGTGACCATCATATGGAGAAACATGAGCAAGATGACCACACCCCTTCATAGACTGCTTTCAGCAAGCAAGTGCAACTAAAACAAGGAACACCCACAACTGGGCTTCTGCTAGCACCTAGAATGCTGTTAGAAGCGCACAATTACCATGGTCTCCATTTGGGAGATGAGAGCAGTAGAGGTTCCAGAAGACCTGGGGAATTTCTCAAAGCCATAGCATGGGGTAGATAGCAAAGAAGGAACTGCAACCTAGGTCTCCTAACGGCAGCACGTGATGAGAATGAAAACCCTTAGCAAGAGAGCAGGGCTACCATGACAGTCAAAGCCTATATGCCCAGAAACAGTGTTGCAATCTTTGTAACCTTTAAAAAATTGTCCTCAGAATCTGCAACTAAAGTGTGTTCTTCCTACGGGCTCATGGGAATCAGGGAGCAAACTTGGACACTCATGGATACTTTGAAGCTTAGATGGTAACCCCAGAGGTTTTCTAGAATAGTCTTCCCCTTTATGGACAACGGTTCTGAGAAAAAGAGATGAAATGTTTTATATCTCTTCATAAAATCCAAACTTCCAGGCTCTCTGACCTCCGCTTCAACACATTGGTTCCTCTTTCTCACATGTCTCGTTAGTGTTGCTAAGTTAGCAACAGCCATACCGGAAGCCCATGCTCATATGTGTGCTGGTTAATCTTGATGGCCAAGTTGGTGAGTCAGAGAAGTCACCATGGAAACAATCCTCTGGGGCTGTTTGTGATGGAGCTTCTACATTGGATTAATCAGGATAGGAAGACCCACTTTGAATGTGTGTGGTGCCTTTTCAATGTTGGGATCCAGGACTGCATAAAAATTATATAGTCAGCTGAGCACCAGTGTCCATCTCTCTGCTTCCTGACCATGGGTGCCCTGTGACCCGCTGCCTCACCCTCCTGCTACCATGACTTCCCACCATAATGAACTGCACCCTCAAACTGTGAGACAAAAAAAAAAAAAACACCTTTCTTTACTTAGGTTGCTTTTGTCGGGCATTAGGTCTCAGCAACATGGAAAGTAACCAACACAATATTAAACTGGCCTGTGTGTCTGAGATGAGCCGATAAACATGTAACTCATACACACACACACACGTTTATTCAGTAATAACGAAGGATGAAATTATGTCAATTGTGAGAAAATATAATAGTACTTATCATGTTGAATGAAATTAACCACACTCAGATACATGGAATCCAGATTTAAATATACATGAAAGTTTAAAGGAGATTATTTAGAAAGAGGAAAGGGAAGAGGGTACAAAAGTAATGGGAGAGGAGAATATTAATAAAGTACAAAAAGTCATTAGTGAGCTGGGCGGTGGTGGCGCACGCCTTTAATCCCAGCACTTGGGAGGCAGAGGCAGGCCGATCTCTGTGAGTTCAAGACCAGCCTGGTCTACAAGAGCTAGTTCCAGGACAGGCTCCAAAACCACAGAGAAACCCTGTCTCAAAAAAAAAAAAGTCATTAGTGAAACTTCTTGATTTGCTCAATGAATATATGTTGCAGTACTTTAATATTAAACACTCCCACAGGCTCATGTATTTAACAGGTGATCCCCAGCTGGTGGCGCAGCTTTGAGAGGTTGAGAGGAGTAGGGACCTTGCTGCAACAAGTGTGACTGGGGATCAACCTTGTGAGCAATAGCCCAATCAAACTCTGGCTTGACATTCTCTGCTTCTTGGTCGATATCATATTGTGAGCAACTGTAGACACTACCCAGCTGCAGCTTTGAGCAGGTGCATGGACTGTGTGCTCCTAAACCGTGAGCCAACACAAACCCTCCTCCCTCATGTTTATGTTACAAGTATTTTGTCACAGTGGTTAAGTAACTAGAACATATGCTAATTTAAATGATAGCACTGTATATGAGAAGCACTGAGAAGTTTCAATTTTTTGTGTTTATAAGGTGTGTGTTTTCTTGTGTTTGTGTACAGCTGAGCTCAGTTGTGTGGGTGCATGTGGTAGGTCAGAGGTTGACTTCAGGTGTCTTCCTTAATTGCTCTCTATTTTTGAGATACCATCTCTCACTGAGTTTGAAGTCCCAGTGTTGAAGAACCTGGGACTCACCAAAACTCCAGGACTGGGGTTACAGGCACCACACCTGACTTTTTAATGATTATGAAGGTCAGAACTCAGACCCTGGTGTTTACATGACAAGTATTTTATTAACTGAGCCACTTTTCCAACCTTGAGAAGGTTTATTATCATTTTTAAATGATGTGTATTCATGTGTGTACCTGTGTGTGTGTGTGTGTGTGTGTGTGTGTGTATGTGTGCATGCATGAGTCCAGGTGCTGGCAGAGTCTAGAAGTCTAATCCCCCAAAGCTGGAGTAACAGGTGGCTGTGAGCTATCTGAGGAAGGTGCTAGGGACCCAACTTGGGTTCTCTGGAGAGCAGCACATATTCTTAGTCATCAGTCCATCCATTTCCACAGCCCAAAGAAGTAGGTTTTGTTTTGTTTATAAATAAAAACAAATACCACATAAGAAAGGGACTGGCCTTAATACCTCCTTTAAATCAGAATTATCTGCACCTGCTTGGGTATGGGTGACATTCTGAGGAGTAGGTCACCAGCCAGGGAAATTGCCACATTTGGAGATGCAATGTGTTCATTTGGAAGTGGGGTGACTGAGTTTGCCTCCAACTAAGTTTTTGCGAAGGCTGAGTTCCTTCCCAATGAGCTCTTGAGGAGGGAGAACTCAATGCTAAGTGTCAGATGGGCAGAGAGTCACCGAAAGCATAATTCGCCTCCATCTGGGAGTTGACACAATCGAGTTTCAGGCTGAGACTGTTTATCAAGGTGGCATGAAAGTCTCTCTTCAAATTCCACCTGCTTTTATAATCAAACAATAACATCTCCAGAGCATAGGTTTTTAGTTCCGTGAGAAACATATTGGAAATTGATTCAGTGCTTCTGGCTTGGCTGGGACAATGCTTCATAACCCGTTAACCTCTCAGCTCTCTCGGCCCCTCCCCCTTCTTGAAAAGCTTTTAGCTGCTCCAGGGTGGCAGAGCAAAGATAAAGGAAGCATCCTTTTATCTGATCCTGCACAAAATGAGTGGAGCTGACACTGTGCTCGTGATAGGACGATGGCTAAACCACGCTTCTCTCATTCCACCTTGGGCTGATGAAAGAAATTAAGACTGACATTGATAACTTATTTTCTTGGGCGTTATCCACCTTCAAAACTTGAAGATTTTTGTTTAGAAGCACTAAAGTCTGGGTTCACATCTATTAATTACTTAAAAAGTGTCCAGTGGATTATTAATAACAGTAAAAATGAGTACGTAAAGTTGGAAGGAGATAATGGTGGGTGGGTATGATCCAGGTATATAATGTAAATGTGGGAATTTTAAAAACTAAAAATGTTTTTAAAGGATTTTAAAATATTTAATATCACCTATGTGATTGTCCAATGATGTCTGGATAACTACCAATAGAAAGTAAATGCCACACTTGTGTGCTCACAGACCTGCTAGGAAGTATTATGTGACAATTAAAAATAATGAGGTAGCTAAGGATGTAGCTCAGTGGAGACAGTGTTGGCTTGCCTAGCAGTCATAAAGCCGTGGGTTCGAGTCCATCCTCAGCACTGTATGGACTGGGTATAGTAGTCTGTGCCTGTAGTCCAGCACTTAGTATGCAGAGGCAAGAACGATCAAGACTTCAAGGTTCTCAGCTACACAACAAGCTTGAGGCCATCCAGAGCTGCCTAAGTCTCAGTCTCCAGAACGTATGAAACAGAACAATGACAAAATCCAAACATATAAACACACAAAAGCCAAGATAAATCCATATGGAGTCTTGTGGAGAAGTGTCTGGAATAAATTGATTTTTTAAAAGTTGTGCTGTAAAATATTGTTAAAGGTGCCAGATTGGCCCCGCATTACAATGGATTTCTTGAAAATTCTCTATTTGTCTTTCTGATGCACAACTACTGTTCAAGTCAAGAGCACCCTGTTTCTGTCTCTTTTCATAGTCACGTGGCATCAGTAACTCAATTTTTGCTTCTGTCTTTTGACAAAATCCTCACCTGATTGGTTTTAGTAATTGCCTCTTGTCTCAAGCTAATGCTTTTCTCAAACACTGTAGACTTAACATCTATCTATCTCTATCTATCTATCTATCTATCTATCTATCTATCTATCTATCTATCTATCTATATTGCTAGGAATCCAGGTTGCCATTGACATGTCAACTCTTTAGCTTAGTGTGGTGGTGGACAAGGGGCAGGCATGTGCATGGCTGTGTGAGCAGGGGTTGTATGTGTACATGTGCGCAGGCACAAGAGTGCCTGAGACCTCTCCACATGCATTCTTTCATGTGCACATGATCACATCCAGTCATGCACGTGCATCTGCACGCACGCACACACACACACACACACACAAATATTCTCTCATACACAATCACACATATAAAGAAAATTCTACTCCTGAAAATTAGGGCTTCTCAGTTAATTCTGTATTTTTGGTTCGAGGAATACAATCTTGGAACTAACACAAAATAATGTGATAATAATTCAGCCAGTAAGATTCACCATGAATAACTATGGATAAGAATATTTTATCAGGACTTTGATACTACGGGGCAGGTGCTACTCTCCTGCTTCTTCTTCTCAATGTAAGCAAAGCCATTTGAAGAGCCTGTAGACTTTGCTGTCCTCCCACAAGCAAGGAAACAGGCACTGTTATAAGGTTGGCACGAAGCCGAGCCGCTTCTCCTCTGCTGCTTGAGGAAGCTGCTGCATCCATTCTCCCTCACTTGACCCCGCTATCGAGTTACCTCCACAGTGACAATCGTCCATCTTATGCCTCCTCTGTCGCTCCTGCCCCCACTTAACTGCACCCTGGGCTGTGGACTAGGTTAGATGCCGTATGGCGGATGAAGCAGGTACAAGGACCAGTCTGTGTCACAGAGAGGTAAAATGGACCTTGTCCAAGCTGGTCTCACTTCACTATGTTTGGCTCAACATAGCTGGGTCTCACATTTAAGCTTTATGGTAGAAGTAAGATTATGAAAAAAAAAAAAAAACCCAACCCAAACCTTTTCTGTCCCTTATGTAAGGTGGGCCTTGGAGCTGTTTTTCTTCCTCCCCTCACCATTTGCCCATACAAGTACTTTGATTGCCTCAGCCCTATAGCCCCCAAGAACTGCTCTTAACTAGGGATAAACATTTGCCTGAGTGCTTGCTGTAATGCAAATATCCAATATGAGAAAGTCCTGATTAGTCTGTTTCTATAGTGATGTAACTTATCTTTCCATACTAGCCGAAGTCTAGGAGAAGACAGGAATAAGAGTGTGAGACACCCTGGGGAAATGGAAACGCACAGGTGGATGGAGGTAAGGCACTCAAAGGGACCTCTGATCACTGCCCCCACCTCCATTCTGTAAGTCAGGCCAGGCTGGGCAAGAAGGGAAGAGGAGGTAAGATATTGGGCTAGGATAATCCCTTTGGGGCAATAACAGTTCTTGGGATAGCAAGGAGAATTCTCTGAACATGATATTTTTACCATCCCTCTAAGGATCAGGGCACATGATGGAAGAGGGATTGGAAAGAACATAAGAACCAGAAAATAGGGAGAAAGTCTGTGAAATGCTGTCTTCTGGGCATGACACAGCCATTACTAACACAATGTCACAGCTGCAGCTGCCTGCACTGGGCCTGTTCAAGGCAGTCACGGATGGGGGAGGGGCTTATGGAGCTCCTCTCCTCCCATATGAACTGCTGGATACTGATGGGTACCGGAGGAAGGACAGCCATTGTGTTTAATTGTATACCCAACAGACAGTCCATCAGCCATAATGGCTAGTTCCCAACCTATAGTTCTACAGAAGACCTTGGTCTGAATCAGTGGTCTGAAAACAAGGCAAAAAGACATGAAGGGAAGAGAGGGTTGGCAGGGATGTGAAGGAGATAAGAGAGAGTATAGAGGGTGAGAGCAACCAGAACCTCTTAGGTACATGTATGAAACTGTTAATTAGCAAATTTAATAAACATTAGACTAAGTGTAAGCTGCAAGGCAACACACTATAGCTGTCTGGGGAAAGCTGGGTGGTTAGAGTGGGACCATGTCCTTTGTTTTGCCATGCTCTGGGATTGTCAAGTCTCTACAGAAGAGACTAGAAACACAGAAAAAGAGCTAGGCAGTTGGAGAGATGAGATAGGGCTCATTCACCTGTCAGCCCCCAAAGTGTTTACTCACAAGGTTACTAGACAGCTGTTTGTTCTACGTCGTGTATTTTTGTGGGTAGTGCTAGATTCTGTATAACTTCTTTCTCAAAATCCTCAGAGATCTCTCTGTCTCTCTCTCTCTGTCTGTCTGTCTGTCTGTCTCTCTCTCTCTCTCTCTCTCTCTCTCTCTCTTTCTCTCTCTCTCTGGAATTACTAAACTTCCTGTTTCAACTCGGGGAATTTTCAAACACTTGTATTACTTTAAGTTAGTTAGTTCTTACATCTACTTATTTGCATGCATATGTGTATGTACAGGCATGATGTGGGAGTGTCATATATCAATCTGTTGATTTCATTGGTTAAGTAATAAACACACTGCTTGGCCTCATAGGTTAAAGCATTGGTGGGAGGAGTAAACAGAATAGAATTCTGGGCGGAAGAGGAAGTGAGGTCAGACTCTGCTCTGCTTCCAGAGGGACCGGACAGCTCTGCTCTCTGGAGCAGAGATGCCATGCTCTGCTCTCCCAGGCAGCTCCAACCCACGATGGACTTAGGCTAGAATCTTCCCGGTAAGCGCACCTTGGGGTGCTTACACACATTATTAGAAATGGGCTAGTCCAGGTGCGAGAGTTAGCCTAGAAGAGGCTAGATAGAAATGGGTCAAGCAGTTAAATGAATACAGTTTGTGTGTTGTTATTTCGGGCATAAGCTAGCCAAGTGGCCGGGGTGTTGGGGACACGGCCCCGCCGCTCCTATTTCAACACAGGCATGCACAGCACATGTGTGGTCAGCTTGTAGAATTCTGCTTACTCATTCCATTGTGAGACCCAGATACTGAACTTGAGCCATCAGATTTGGGGCAAGTGCCACCCACTGGCTACCTTGCAACCATGGGAATTATTTCTGAAGTTCGTCATTGGCTGAGATTTTCTTTCTTTGTGTGTGCTTGTGGGACCTGTGTGTGTTCACATTGGGGTGCATATGTTTAGTTTAATAACTTTTATTAAACTAAGTAGGCTAGGCTGGCTGTTTACTGAGCCCAGAGATCTATATATCCCCCCACTTTCCCAGTGCTGAGATCAGAAGCATGCACCACCACACCCAGCTTCTTTACTTTGGTTCTGGAGATGAAATCCAGGTCTGCATGCTTGCAAAGCACCTTCATCAATTGAACTATCTATCCCCACTGGATGATAATTTCAGTACGATAGAACAGTATTTCAGTTCTTTTCAAGTGTTTAACACTAGTAGACAATTAGGATAATGTATATGATCAGTTCATGGTGGTTAAAAAGCAGAAAAGAAAATCATCTATGCTAGTACTGCTAGTGAAGTAGGCTAGCCATTTTCTTGCTGCTCATTAACACAGAAGTCTGTGTTATAATGATAATTTATAAGGATTATCTTTTTAAAATAAAATTTAGTGCCATTATTTTACTTCATTCACAATTTTTGTACATGAATTTTCACTTTATTTATGCATATGCATGCATGTCTATGTGAGTGTATCCTCACAGAAGAGTGGTGCTCAGGAAAGCAGGGAGGAGGAGTCAGATTTCCTGCAGCTGGAATTACAGGGAGATCTGAGCTGTCCAATGTGGGTGCTGGGAATTGAACTCAGGTCCTCGATGAGAGCAGTATGTGCTGTTAGTCACTGGGCTGTTGCTCCAGCCTTTTAATTTATAAATATTGCATATCAATCTGGATCCAGTTTAGTTAAGAATACTTTGTTTTATAATTAACTCTCGCCACTCTGATCAAAGCAACACAATCACCCTGAGCCACAGAAACACACAAACTTTCCAGTTATAACTTCTTCGTTTGAAAAGGTGTTAGCTGACATATTTTTTTTGAAGAGACACATACTTAGATTTGTTCAGGCACTGTTACTGAAAATATTATATTATGGCTATAAAATATTGCAAAATGTATGATAATACTGTGCTTAGGATCTTCAGGGTGGAAAATAAATATTCTCAGTCACTATGATGGGATACAGATAGAGTAGTAAACATTAGTGACACTCATCTTGTCCCAGGCGGGAAGAACCTTTAAAACGTTCCTACTGATAGCTAGCTCAGAACTGGCATCAATCTTTGTCTCTCTGCCACTTCAAACAACAGAAGCTGGGAGGAAGGCGTGCACTTTTCCAGCACCCTCTGCAGCTAGGGTTAGCTGTGTGATCCATTTCTCAGCGACACTGTATTCCTGCTGGGGACCTGGAAAGTGACACCCTTCCTCAGATTTTCATCTCAGTGGAAATGCCTAGAGAGGCAGGACTCAGTTTACAGCCCAAGGTAAGAGGTTTGAAAACAGGAAGCCTACAAGGTATTATTGGCAGTATTGTTGACATCACTAAAGTGCCACACGCCTCTCTTCCTGTTTGAGACAGGAATTCTCTAATGGATAACTTTATTACTTGGGGGATTAGGTTAGGATCTGCTGCTGCTGTCTTCTTGAGTCCACAGCATTTTATCTGCAGAGCTGCTGACTGTGAAGAAGAGTCTATGGTGATCTGACGACCCAGGCAACTCGTCAGAAGCACAGTTAGGTGACCCCCATCAATGTTCTAAAGCTTCGTCATCCTGCAGATACCGAGAAAGGGGCTATCTGTGCAGAATCTGCAGCTACAGAGCCCTGGAAGGTTGGCTACTAAGACAGATGGACTGGATTTTATGTTGTTCTAATTACAGTTGAAGATGCCAACATACAAAACGGTGGCGATCTAAGAGGATCTGTAAATCTACTAAAAATACTTATACTAACTGTAGTTCTCCAGCAAAAACCCAGCCTCTAACATTACATGTGAGTGCATACATCTGTGTCTGTGTTGCTACGGCTGCTTCTTTCTCCTGTGTTTTGCTTCTTTTCTTAAGTTGTTGTTCTTTTAAGACTCCGTCTTATATAATGCAGGTTGACCTTGAACTCACTATGTAGCAAAGGATAACCTGGAATACAGTACCATGCTTGGTTTATGTGATGCTAGAGATGTCTACTAGACTTTCCAACTGAACTGCACTCCCGGTCCTTCTTCACTCAATTTAAATTTTGCAGTGATGCGGCCTGAACCTCAGGCTTTGAGCACATTGGCACATGCTCTGCCACGGATCTGCATCTTTGGCCTGCTGTGTATGTATTTTTTTATTTTTTTTATTTTTTTTACAGGCACAAGAACTCCATTACTGGGGAAAGGGAGATTCAGCAGGGGCTTTGCAGACTACCATGCTTGAAGACTGCTAAGCCGTTTTTAACTTGCATATTAGCTAACTGTGCCGAACTGGTACCAATTAAATCCATTCACACTGACAACCATAATAAAAGGATGTCTTGGAATAATAATCCGATTCAGACTACACTCATTCAGCTGTTTGTGAAGACTTTTGTATTCCTAATTGCCAATGAAAAGAATAATAATTGTGTGCTGGTCTCATTAAGCTGACTGGGTACAACAACACTCCGAGACACACTGTAAATTATAGTTTGCTGAAGACGGCTGGGGAGGCTGGAAAAATGGGGCATTCAGAGCTGGCAGTGCTGGGAGCTGGCTGTTCAGGGCATCTCAGGCAAAGCAGTGGACATAGAGAATCTTGGACACTGGCCACCTTTTAAGGGAGTCATGCTTTAGGACTTAATATTCAGTGCTGACAGAATCTAGAATCACCTGGGAGTCTAAGGCTTTGAGCATGCTCATGGAGGATTATTTGATTTTGTTGATGTAGAAAGATGTAACTTGGTTGTAGGCAGGAAGTTCCAGATGACAGAAACTGGAGACAGGAGCTAAGGAGCTGGGTGCCAGCATGCAGACTCTCACTGCTCTCCATTTGGGAGTGGAGACAATGGCATCTGCTGCTTCGGGCTCCTGCTGCAGTGTCTTCGCCACCATGATGGGATGCATCTTCAAACCATGAGCCAGAATAAACCCTCTGCCCCTGAAGAGGCTTTTGTCGGGGTGTTTTGCCTCAGCAGTAAGAGAAACTAAGAAACTGGTACTGTCTGCTCCGTCTCTGTGTGATCTGGGGCCATCCATCCCATCATTCCATGCGGAGGGGACTAGCCAGCACACCCATGCTCACAGCTCTTGGAATCTCCTGATAACAGTGAATGCCACAAGTGTCCACGGTGGTCTGGTGACTGGAAACTAGTTGCTTCCTCAGCCTCCTCACAAAGATCAAAGTCACAGAAATTCCTCCATCGTGGTCTCCTCCCAGGTGCTGAACAGGGCACTTGAATCCCACGTCCTTGGGAACGCGTGTCCTTTCATGTCTGGGGTCATGCACAACTCTAAGAAGCACAGCTGGGCTGGGTTTAGAGTTGTAGTGCTCTCAGAGACTTGGGACCAGGGAGCTACCCGTTATGCCCTTGTGGATTCATTTTACCTCCGACAGCAAAATCAGGCTTTCTGAATAGTTATAACTTTTTATTTATTAAAAAAGAGCCACCTAACAAGTTGAAATTAATTCAGGTCTATCTATATTTAGGGATTTCAATAGAAATGATGAAAAACTGTGTTGAACGTCTTGTCATTCGAATTTTCCTTTTTTATTTGGGTCTTGTAATGATTAGTGTTAATTTTCAACTTGATAAAATCTAGAATCATCTGGGAAGACTGTCTCTGGTTGTGCCCGCGAGGAAGTATAATGATAAATTGATGTGAAAAGAGCCATTCCATGCTGTGGGAGCACGTCCTGCTCCTTCTGCCAATAGCCTTTAAGATAGCAGCTCACTTGGGCGTGGTCTCTTAAAGGCTATTGGAGCAGAATGTGCTCCCACAGCAGTTCCACAGGCAGAAGGCCCCAGACTGTACAAATGGAGAAATGGAGATGGGGAAGAGGCATACAACTATCACTAACATCTTTGGATGTAATGCGACCAACTGCTTCCTGGCCCTGCTGCTGTGACTCCCCAACAGGGATGGACTGCGCCTTTGAACTGTGAACTGTATAAATGAACCCTTTCCCTCATAAGTTGCCTTTGTTGGAATATTTTATCATAGCAGCAGGTAAGAAACTAAGACAGTTCTATATGAGAAACATCCAAATGTTTAAAACATGTTCCATTTCAGAAAGCAACCACTGTATATTTTCATTCAATAGACCTTTGTAAGAGTTGCTTTTTGAAACCACTCTAGAAGGTAATATTCTATAAGTTGATTCTCTCCTTAGAAAAAAAGTCATTCATCCCCACTGCCACTTCCATTTATATAACAGAAGCACACATGCCTCCTCAGTTCACACTCCACACCTTTACAAACATCCATGTTTTCCTCATAGGTGTGGTTCTGAGACCCTGAGATTCACTATTTTTGCTTTGCTTTCCTTTTGTGGTACTTGGGATCAAACCCTGGACCTTGTGAATGCCAAGCAAGGACTCAATCAATTGAGCTAGCCCAAGCCCACTATAGCATCTGTGACAGTTAATACTGTCAACTTGACAGTTTCTAGGGTCACCAAAGAGACAAGCTTCTGAGCCTGCCTGAGAGGGACTATCCAGATCAGGCTAACCTCTGTATGAGAGATTATCTACATTAGGGTGAAGTGAGAAGACCCACCTTAAAAGGGGTGGCACCATCCCATAGTGGGGTCCCAGACTGAATAAAAAAGGAGAAAGTGACTGAGCACCAGCGTCCATCTCTCTGCTTCCTGAGTGTGGATGCCACGTGACCAGCTATCCCATGCTCCTACCACTGTGCCTTCCCTACCCTGATGGACTGTGCCCTCAACTGTGACCCCAAGCAAACCATTCCTCCCTGAAGTGGCTTTTGTCAGGTGTCTTGTCACAGCAGTGGGAACATAACTAACTTAACACCTAACCTTTCTGAGGGAAATGTACACCTCTTTCCCTATAGAGCGGTGGTTCTCAGCCTTCCTAAGGCTGCAACCCTTTAATACAGTTCCTCATGTCGTGGTGACCCCAACCACAAAATTATGTTCATTGCTACTTCAAAACCGTAATTTTGCTACTGTTGAGAACCATAATGGAAATACCCGTGTTTTCTGGTAGTCTTAGGCAACCCCTATGAAAGTGTCTTTTATGCCCCCAAGGTTGTAAACCACTGCATCAGAGGGAGGCGTGAGAGACGGACTCTAGCGATACACCAAGAGAACATATCTAAGGGAAAGACCATCAAGAACACATGGATGCTTACCTATCGCGTGGCTCTGAAGCGTGGAGTCGGCAACTCTGTCCTCTTCATCCTCTCGTAAGTCTTCATGGACTTCTGCCCCCTGCAGCAAGAAGACACTAGAAGTTCTTATTCGTTACTCTCCAAAGATGTTTTGCAGTCCTCACAATAATGGCCTGCTCTGTAATAAGCACATTGCTGTAACTGGATGTATACAATTATGCGGGACTATAAATGTGTGTGTTTACTTTATTCTACTTTGTCTTCATCATCTGACTTCATTACAGGTTTTAATTAAGAAAGCCCATTTCCAGAACTACAACCCCAGCTTTGAACGACAGGACTACTTACAGGGTGCCTGATTCTAGGCATGATTTCAAGATTAACTGCTTTGGTTTTAAAACTTTATAATGGAGCCATTCGCACCAGGGTATTAGGAAACATTAAAGTCTAAGGAGCTATAACTCCTTTGGAGTCACAGACTTTTGCCATAAGTTATTTTAATAAGAACATGGGACTATGCTTGAATCATATTTATGTCTCATGACCCTTTCCTAGACTGAAAGAAATAACTCTCTAAGAAAGTATCCTTTTCTTCCATTCTTCCCATAATGGAAAGAGGAGAACGGAGATGTATGCTCAGGGAACTACATTACCAAGACACATTTCTAAGTCTCATGTTAAAAACATTTCTTCCTGTCTGGGCATGCTGCTCAGTTGGTGTAAGTCTTGCCTAGCAAGCCCTGGGTTCAACTCTAGCTCCACACAAGCCAGGGATGATGGCACACTCCTAAAATCCTAGCCCTCACAAGGTGAAGGCAAGACAATGAAAGCTCAAGGTCTTCCTTAGCTATATAATTACTTTGAGCCCGGCCCAAGTTGCAGGTGGTCTTGTGTAGCACGATGGACAAAAATCCAGAGATAGAAATTGAGGTTCAATCTGAAGGTCAGAAAAGCAAAACAGTCAACCACAGTCTCTTACCTCTACCTCAGTCTGAAATGGCGAGCCCGCCTCTAACAATCCTTAGAATGCGACTGTCTGAGAGCTGTCTCCTCCTGGCTTATATTCCTCTTTAGTGCTGGGATCAGAGATGTTCACCACCAGCACTCGGTTTCTATGGCAAACCAGTGTGACAACTGAGATTTAAGGTGTATGCCACCACTGTCTGTTCTGTAAGGCTGATCAGTACTCTCTGACCTTAAGGCAAAATTTTATTTATTAAATAAAATACAAATGAAATATCACTACAGTCCTGTCTCAGCTTTCCCCCTTTAAGCTGGAATACTGTAGCTTTGCATGGCAAACCTCTAAAAGGAACATCAGAGAGAATGCCATGAAGTCTTGGTGTCTTATAGATGGGATTCTGAGGGATAGAAAGTTTCTCTGAACTTGCCCCGTGCATGTGGAGAGGTACCACTGGGAGGAACACTTAAACGCTGCCTTTCTAATCTACTAGTGGGACATCAATGACACCAATCATAAAAGGGCTGACTGGGTTGGGGAACTGGATTACTCAGTAAAGTGCTTGCCACACAGGCAACATGGCTTGAGTTTGCCCCTAAGCCCTCATGTAAAAAAGTCATGTGTGGTGGTATGGGCTTTTAATTCTTATAATTCCAGCACTGGGAATGTGGAAACATGCAGATCCCTGTGGGATCACGTGCGCAGTCACTCTCTGCCAGTGAGAGAGCCTGTCTCAAAAACAATCCAATGTGAATGCAGACAAGGGAAGACAATTAAGGTTGGTCATCAGCCTTTTGAGTATGCTAACACACAATCGCATGTGGTCTTCTTCCCCACTACAGACAAATAAACAAAACCGGCCAACATCTACACTGCCGGAGGCAGCCGCTCTACAAAGACATTACACACAGACCTGGTGTGCTTGACCTAATGCTAGGGAATGGTGCAGAGACCCATCATAAAGATGCACCCTGAGGCTGTAGGGATAATACATCATCATTCAAATGGAGGATGGAGATTTGAACAGAGAAAGCCTGACTAGAGGCTGGCATTCATTTACAGGGAACCATGTTTCTTAGATTTCTATTCCATTGCATCTGTGTGGACATGGTCTCAATATCAAGACAGTTTAGGACAACCTTCACAAAAGCTCCTGCAGAATATATTACATCTGGTCCCTTGGGCAGCCGACCACAGCAGCGTGAACTGTGTGATGCTTTCAGAAGCTCAGGGGCTCAGGGTGATTGTGAGGCCACCACCGCTTTATACCAAATGGGGTAGAAAGTCATCTGTCTGCATGCTGACCTGGGGGTTAGATTTAACTTCCAACTTTTTACCTCCTATTTTTCACACTTAATGGGATAAAAACAATTACTGATACTTCATGACTATGCTACATGTGGCTCTAGCCTCACCCAAGGCCCTGGCCCTGTGATCAGGCCCAAAGTTCCTTCAATTTCCTAGGCTTATTGATCTATAGAGGGGAGATGAGCCAAGGGGTGAGGGTAGGGCTTGTGGGTTTGAAAGGCGTCCTTGTAAAAGCACAAACTGAAGAAGGGCCAGCATCTGAGAAGGGCGCATTCTCAGCTCTACTATCTACACACACAGATTCTAATGCACGCTGAGGATGTATTTCTTAAAACTCTTTGCCTATGCAAGTCAGGGGCATACTTTATTTTGGCATCAGAGTCGTTTCCTAATTATATTTTCATAGGCTTCAGTTTAAATTAATTTCCATTCCTGATCATGCAGCAGGTGGGATGTGGGAACATCCCTGGGAGGTGAGAAAACTCTAGGTTAAAATGGGAAATTTGCCAAAGATAGTGCAGGGTGGCTTTTGACCAACAACTGTGCTTTAAATATGGGTTTCTTCTGTGTGTGAGTGTGTGTACTCATGTGTGGAAGCACAAATGTGGTGAGTATGTGGATGCCAGAGGTCATCCTTAAGAGTCCAGGTGTTCTTCCTTGGGTACTGTCCACCTTTTTCTTTTTAAGACAGGGTCTCTCACTGGCCTGGAGCTCCTTGATTAGGCTAGGCTGGTTGGCCTGCTAGTGCTACCTTCTCAGTGCTAAGATTACAAGATCATGCTTCCATGCCTGGCACTTTTTGTTGGTTCTGGGAATCGAACTCAGGTCTTTGAATAAGTTACCGACTGAGCTAACCTTCAGGCCCCAAGTGTTGGCATCTTTGTCTTCTAAAGCTGAATCTTTAACTCATGTCCATGTTGGGGTTCAAGAGTTTCTTTAGAAATGAGCTTGCAGGATGAAACCAGTAAATGTTACTGCCTCTATCATGACTAACTCAGCTTCCAGAAGGGCAGGAGGAAATGAATTTGCAAAAGTCACAAGAGGTGAAAGCAATAGGACAACCCACCCTTGACTGATAGACACATGTGATTTCACAATTAAACTATGTATTTGGGGAACTCCTCATTCGGAATTCTGTACATCTTTCTTCTCTGAATGACTCTAACCCTAAGGACTTCTGAAGTAAAAACATTTTTATACCGCAACTCACTCAAGGGCTAAGAACAGTCAGTAAGCAAAATGGCTTGCCACAAAAGTGTGACGGCCTGGGTTCAAAACTCTGGAAATCCACATAAAAACCGGATATGTTCCTGTGGGGGTCTGTAATTCTAGTACTCCTTTGGGGAGATGGGTCGGGGAGACAGGAGAATCCCCAGAAGCTTCTGGGATATGAACAACAAAGAAAACACCCTCCCTGAAACAAGGGAGAACATGTAGACTGACTCTCAGGTTTGTGGTGTGGCCTCCACATGCACCATGGGACAGATGGGGTCGGGGAAAGAGGGGGGAGATAGAGATGTTCCCCAAAGCCCACGATTTTGAAAGGGAAAATGAGTGAGCAGATATCTTCTGGTAGCTCACTCCTTAGAAAAGTCAGCAAGAGGAAGGCGAATGTGCAGGCTTCTTATTTGCATCAAAACAGCATTTAGAATGGAATCATTCAATTAAGGATGCTGAAATTATTACATTTTGCAGGACTTAATAAGATGATAACCATTTGTGTAATTATGGTACTATTTTCTGCTATTTCATCTCTGCGGTCCCATCTTAATGGCATGGTATTTGATAGTTTTTTATTAGCAGATGTGATTTTCTTCAGAAGAAGTGACACTTGGGGAAAGAAAAATCCCATCATATAAATTAACACATGGGCATTAAAATGGCCATCTCTCTCCCATGCCCAGTGAAGGTGTGTGATCCCCTCAACGTTGTTAATGATTTTTATTTTTGTCTGGAGGTGTTAAATAAGAGCCTGGTGCTCTCTTTCTTTAATACCGCTATTCAGAAAAACGATTTCAACACATAGGAAGGAAGCATTTGCAATTGACGGCAATCAGAGCACACTCAGGCTAGTCTTTCTAGGGGAGATCTCCCCCGCTTCATTTAAATACATAAAATCAGCTTAAGCACCAAGTAACATGGCCCCTGGTCTAAATTACATAAAAAATTAGAGCTAAGCGGCCTACAAACGATGGCAGACGTGGGGACATAAGCCTTTAATTAAAGCTCTACAGAGAGAAAAGGACTTCTTTTGGTGAAGCATTGCTGGTACTTTTACACACTTTATCTTAACTATACTAAAAAGGAATATGCAGTTACTCGTGAGCTAAGTGGTTTGTGAAATAAAGGGATATGTTGAATATATATATAAATACACAGAAATAATCTTCCTTTTATCATTCCCAGCGATTGTTTCCATTGCCAGCTTGACACAACCTAGAAGCGACAGTCTCAATGTGGGATATTATTAACACCGGGCTGGCCTGTGGGCATGTTGTTGGGGCACTGTCTTAACAAGGATAACTGATGGAGGAAGACCCTGCACACTGTGGGTGGTGCCCTTCCCAAGGTAGGGGGTATGGGACTGTGTGAGAGTGGAGGGACTGAGCTGAGCACAAACAGGCAACCAAATAAGCTTGTGTGCATTAACTTGTCTCCTCTCTTGATCATGGATGTAATATGACTAGCTGCCTGAAGTTCTTGCCTTGACGTCCCTCCAAAACAGTAGATGGTAACTTGGAATTGTGAGCTACAATCAGCCCCTTCTCCCTTAGGTTGCTTCTGGCCAGGGTATTTGATTACAGTGGTTGAAAGGAAATGAAGACAATCACTAAGCACGGAAATGGTTAAAATGTCGTGGGAACTCTCATGAATAATGTCATTTCACTGTTGGAGGAGTGAAGACACACGGTGCATTGTGATGGCAAGTTTTAGAGCCGGGCTTTTAAGGCTGAGGCCATGGCTCAGGAGTAGGTTACCTGCCTGCCGTGTGCGAGGCCCCAGATTCAATGCCATGGCGGGCAATAAGAGAAAAACGCTTGACTAAGAGTTTCCTTGACAATGAAGCAGCGTTT
Source organism: Alexandromys fortis (assembly GCF_014885135.2). Classification (NCBI taxonomy): domain Eukaryota; kingdom Metazoa; phylum Chordata; class Mammalia; order Rodentia; family Cricetidae; genus Alexandromys; species Alexandromys fortis. The sequence continues at coordinate 2,311,353 of NW_026068005.1, read as the reverse complement.
GGATTCCCAACAATGCTGTGACATCTATGGTGTTATCTGTCACTATTGTTTCCAATGAAACAGCTACTTTGAGAATATTTCTTTGCAACACACTTTAGCAAAAGACAAATTTACCTTGAGCCCCGGAGAAGAAGAATTCCCTTAAACTCTAAATTTTAAAACGTTCAAGGATATTCACAGTAATGAGCAATGGTCTAAGAATATGTTTCAGTTTGCATCTAATCTACATGGGATGATAATGCATAATAAATATACTTTCTTTGCTACTTCTTACTATCTCAAAGGAGACCACAGCATGGTCTTTTTTGAATTTAGTAATTTTAGCCCAACTCGCAAGCAAACAGAAGGAACAAATACTAGCATTATACTTTCTATTTCTAAAGAATGAGCTGGGGAGATGACTCATGGGTAAACGGGCCTGCTCCACAAGCATGAGAACCAGAGTTTGGATTCTCAGAAGCCACAAACACATAGACACAGTAGGCTGAATCTGCAAACCCAGTGTGCCTGTAATAATTATAGGAGGCAGAGACAGGGGAATTCCCACAAGCAGACTGGCTTGCTAGTCTAGACTATTCAAGAGCAAACAAGAGACCCTGTCTCAGCCAAGATGAAAACTGGGGCCCCGCATCTGAACACACACACAGACACAGCTGGCCATCTATCCAGGTTAATAATACTCCTTTTTATCAAAAGCCTTCTCGTATGACTAATTTCCTCTCTTGGCTAAGGAGGAAAATTAGCATATCCCATTTGATTCTGTATACTTGGGTTGGTTAGGTAATCTGTGTACTTCACAGACAGTACGAAGAGTGTTTCCTGCAGATATACGGGAAGGGCAGAGGTTCCTACTCTCACCCTGAGAATGACTTCAGATGAGGAAGGTAAGCGTGTTAAATTACTTTAGCATTAGGAAGTAATAAGAAAACAAAAATGAAATTATAAAAGCTCAAGACAGGCTTGTTTTGTTTTGTTTTGTTTGGTCCTTCTGTACAGTGAAGATAGACCCTAAGCTGTCAGAGACATATTAAATGGGGCGTAGTTAAATGGAGTGCCTGTGATAAGGGGCTCTGCCGGGCTATCGGAGCCTTCCATCAGCAGGATTGAATTTCCAGCATATTGCACGCTTCTCCACGCCGCGTCTCTCTCTTTCCTTTCAGTGACACTACAAGGGCAGCTTCAGATACACTTATAATTTGTGGTTTTATAATGCAAGGGACATCAGTGTTTTCAAAGGAGGTATGATGTCATGTGAGCCGAGAGCTAAAATGGGTGGAAAATGAACAAAGTTAGCGTGAAGGAGAGGCCTTAGAACTTTCTGGAGAAAAGGCTTCTGAGGAAAAACGTTTTCAGTGTGTGTTTGTCTCAGATGTGCTTGTGAAACCCAAACCCAAGAACAGTGAAGCTTCATCGGTGTATGAACACCAATCAAAATGGCTGTTCCTGTGCATATGTAAGGGGTGTACATACATGTGTGCAGCCATAGCCCAATGCTGTGTGTCTTTCTCAGTTATTTTCCAGCATATGTCGAGTGTGTGTGTGTGTGTGTGTGTGTGTGTGTGTGTGTGTGTGGTGTTGGGTGTGTGTGTACACAAGTTCGTGAGGGTGTACGCACTGGTACATATGGTTGCATATGCACACAGGACAAATATTAATGTTGGATGTCTTTCTTAGTCACTATCTACTTTTTTTGAGACAAGATCTCTCACTGCACTCGAAGCTCACTGAATGAGATACATTTGGTGACCAGGGAGCTCCAGAGAGACTCCTGTGACTCCCTGCCCGGTCCTGGGATTATAACAGCATGCCGCCAGGTCTTGCTTTTTACATGCGTGCTAGGGATTCAATTCAGGTCAGCGTGCTTGCATGGCAAAAGCTAGCTCCTCAGTCCCAGATTAAAGCATTTTATGGTGGGAATATGTTGCCGTTTTAAGTATTATAAAACATATCCACTGGAACAATGAAAACTCATGGAATCAATTGCATGCCATAGAATGAACTGTAAGGAGAGTAAGTACAAGGTAGAGAAACGTAAAGAACAGCATATGAAACTAGCCTATCTTAGGGAAATATTTCTTTAAAAGCCCCACCGTTTTATATAGCTCATTACTCTCTTTCTTTGTAGAATTACCTAAGTGTGCACAAAAACTTCCATAAAAAGTAAATAGCACTTGAAACCTCAAAACAGCCCAGTACTTTCTTATTTGGCACGTTCACATCTCCAATCCTCTTCCTCCTTTGTTGCCATTAATGCTGGGGTCATCGAAACAAATCTCTAGCATTGGACATTGTTCTACGGTGACACAGCCAGCATCTCTTGTTGGCAAGTACTGAGATTACAGGATTGTCTGAAAACAGACCGGAAGTGAACGGTATTCCCAGATGGAACCGCACCCACACGAGGGTTGGCTGCCACCTGCAGCAGTGGACATGGGGATTTCTGTCTTTAAAAATCTTCTCTCTCTGGTTAGGCAGATAGCTCGGTGGCCAAAATGTGTGCTGGGTTAAGTGTGAAGGCCTGGGCCTGAGTTTGGATGCTCAGCACCCATGCAAAAGTGGGGATAGTAGTATATGTCTGTAATTTCAGCCAGATGGAGGCAGGGTGTGGAGACAGGAGAATCAGGGGACCTTGTGGGCTAGTTAGCTTGCTGTATGCAACCATGAACATGAGATCCTGTTTCAAGGTGGAAGGGGAGGATGGACATTACAGGTTGTCCTCTGATCTCCACACATGTTAGCACCTGGGCATCCATGCTCACATACAAATGCACACAGAGCGAAAGAGGAAAAGAGGGAGGAGAGAGAGGGAGGTTGGAAGAGAGAGAAAGGGTGAAGGGAGAGAGAGATTAAAAAACAGTCTGTTCTCAGATTTCTATTCCCCTCCCTTCCCGCTTTACCAGAACATCTCAGAACCAGGCATTTTTCTAGCCAGCACGGAGAAACACTTACCAGGGATTCTCTTGGTTTTTCCATATCGACTTTGGTTTTGATGTTTTTCTTTTGACTTCCTCGAGTGCTGACGGAGCCGCTGGCGAAACAGGAGCCCTGGGAGGTGCCCTCTAACAGGCTCCTGCAGGAAACACCCTTTGATCCAGTTTCTGTCTGGAGCGCTCCTTTCTTATCAACTCTGCAGGTAGAAAGTGATTCCTCTGATAAATTACATCGGCCGTTTTCAATCACGCTCTTCTCTCCAGCCCTTTAATGTTTAAGGTAACCTCAGCATGACTCTTTGTCTTGAAACCTTTCAGTGGGAAGTGCTGCTCTCTAGCCTTGAGCAAAAATAGCTTCAAATATTTCACTAGTGCGTCAATTTATATTTAGGAGGGTAATAACTTATTTTATTACACTTTATTGTGTGTGTGCACATACAAACAGGTTTGTGTGCACTTGTGTTACACAGTACACACACACGCACAAGTTATAGGATAACTTCTTGCGTGTTATTCCTTAGGTGAGATCTACCTTGAGTTTATGACACAGAATCATTCATTGGCCTGAAACATCCAAGCAAGCTCCAAGGTCTGTCTTTCTGTGTCTTCTGCAATGGGATTACAAGCAGGTGTCACCACGCTTGGCTTTTGTTTAAGTGGATTTTGAAGATGGAGTTCAGGTCTCCATGCCTGCAAGTTATGCACATTACTGACGGAGACATCTCCCCATAGCCTCTATTTTTTTTTATAATTGCTTTTGGGGAGGGACAGAATCTACAACGCCAAAGGGTGATTGCTAAATACATTTCTGGCTTAAGATCGGCAGGAAAAGTAATTACTTCTGGAAAGTTCTAAGTATACATTTGCTCAATGCGATCAATGAAACCGGCATGCTTTCAAACGTGTGTGTAATTTTCTCCCATTTCATGCAATGTGGGTGCATTCACGGTTCCTGGCGTGGGTTGAATCGCTATCAACCTGGATGTAGCTCACCATTCTTTAATTTCAAAGACCATTGGCTTGGTGAAGAAAGAAACATGAACTAAATTATCATTTTATTACTAACTTTTATTTCACTGTTTAAATTATAGCTAATGTATAAGAGATTACGCTATCTGTGTGTGTGGAGACTATGCTTGACTGGTATTTAATGCTGAGGGCTAAACAGCTCTCCTTGGGTTGGGGGTACAGGGGGATCCTTCGACATTGCCCTCCTCAGTTCCAGTGTTACCTGTTTAGAAGTTCTGTCATGAAGGCGTCTTTTGTTGAGCACACAGCAGGGCTGGGTCTATTTCTTGGCTCCAACTTCATTTCGTTATAAATGTCTTGGGATGCTTTGAGATTCTGTGTGCTTGGCAAACCATCCTCTGAACTCTGACCAGCTGCTGCCGTGGCTCCCGCCTTGGACCCCCTACTCAGTTCACTTTCTGCCTTGAATTGCACTTCGGCTTTCTTCTTTTCTTTTTTCCTCTCTGATTTTAGTTTTGTGTCTTTCTTTTCCACTTTACTTTTGGAGACCTCCGTTCTCCGGCTACTGAGAGCTGGAAGTCTGCTCTTCCGAAAGCCAAACCAGCTGGTGAACGAAGGCCCTGCCTTGGGCTTCGCTTCCACAGAGGCTGACTTTGTCTGTGCTTGGCCCTTTTCCACGTTCTCCTGAATGCACAACATGACCTTTTCTTCAATGGAGGGTGAGAGGGGGGCTTCTGGGCTCACGACACCAGTCCCGGTTGGAGAAACATCTGGATGCCGTCCAGAGGTTTCTAGCTTGGATATCCCACTTGTTTCTAAATTGCGTGGACGCTGCATCCTCCCTGGGATTTGCGGGGACTGAGGGCAGTCTGTTGGGGTGGATGGATGCCTGTGGTGGTCACTGCTAGGTTGCTCACATACCACCTCCACCCCAGGACATCCTTCCTGGTTATAGATCTGTTGGTCATCCACTCCAGGGGTGGGGAGCTCTTCTGGCCTTGTGAGCATCCTCAAAGGTAACTTGCTTGGGCTTCCATGCTGGCTGCTAGAACTCCCTGTACTACAGAGAGAACCCTGCCTGGAGAAGGACTGTTCCAGCGGCCTCCCTCCATTGGGAAAATTATCAGATGTTGAGACACAAGGGGTCTTGCCTGGGGACCCTTCTGTGGAGAGGTTCTGCCTGGTGAGCGAATTGCCTCTCTCAGCTGTGTTGGTAATAATATGAGTTCGAATCTTGCCTGGCCCTTCTGTTGATGCCATGGAGGGCTTCTCTCCCAAGTGGATGCTGAAGCTCTGGCTCCGAGCTTTGGCTCCATTCATGCCTAGAGCTGGCTTTAGGTGTGGCTTGCTGGAGGAGAAGGATCTTTTTACCCATCTGTTCTCCACCCCCTCTCTTCCATCAGCTCTGGAGATGCTGCTTTCCACTGACCCCGGTAATGCTGACTCTAAGGGAAGCCCTCTAGCTAAACTGTCCAGTGGTGGACCTAGCAAGGCTGCTGTTCTCTTATCTCCTGAGGTCTCCAGGCTCGCTGGGTCTCTGGAGTCCTCGGGGTTAGACTTGCTCAAAGTCACATAACTTCTAGAAGCTTCATTTAAACTATCCTTTTCTTGTTTCCCTGGCACCATGGACGTTTTCCTGAGCAACTGAGGAGACTTCATGAGAACTTTGAGTCCGATAGGGAGGCGAGTTTTCGGTCCTTTCTCGGGAGGGTTTTGACGGCTTTGTGACGTGCCCTGGCTTCTGGAGGAAGAGGAAGATGGGGAGGGACTGTTAACCTGAGATGTCAAGGACTCATTCGCCCCTGAGAAGGAAGGCCTGTGGGGTATCATAGAGCTGTCACTCAGCTGTCCTTTTCTCCCTGGAGACAACTTTTTCGAGGATGCTACCTCTTGCAGTTCATAAGTTGAAGGACAAGTCTTGGGCATTTGTAACTCTGTGTCCATGTGTGTGGTTCCAAGTGCTGGGTGAGGGGGAGGTTTGGGGATGCCTCTCTTTGGAGAGACCTTTGGGGGTGCTGTAGCCATCACAGTAAATGAGTTGGAGGATGTGTGCTCAGGGTGTCGGGCGTGTACCACTGTATCCGTAGGGGGAACAGTGGGAGGGAAAGCGGGCTTTTTGGAGGCCACAGAAAGTTTCTTCTTCTGCGGTTCTGTCACAGCTGGACTGGGAGAGATGACAGGGACAGAGGATCCTTTCAACGGTGGGGATTTCAACCCTGCACCTACAGTGTCCCTAGGGACCCTAGGCTCGGGTTTGGCAGGTGATGGCTGCGGTGAATAGTCATAACTGGTTCTGACCAGGAGGGAGACTGACCTCCCTGGAGTGGGTGGAGGGGAGGGAGAACTCATTCTTGACTCTGGCCCAGAGTCACAGCGATTGGCCTTCGTGGGGGATCTGTCACAGTTGTCGCTCCCCATGAGACGCTGGGACTGGACCCCTGGAGCCTGTCTCTTGGGACACTGAATCCAGTTCTTCTTGTTGGAAATGTTGGGGATATGAGGAAGCTGGGTGGGGTGATTCGGAATGTGTGATTCTGGCTGTCCATCACAGAAAGAATGCGGAAGTTTCCCTGGAGGGGATGCTGGTGTCTCCTCATGAGTCACTAAGTCACTGGAAGGGATCAGCGTGGCTGGCACAGGATCAGCTAGCTTTGATTTCTGAGGTGAAGACTTGCCTCTGGAAGGAATTTTTGTCAGACCCGGCTTTGCATAGACACCCATGTTTGTCCCCGGTCTAGAATTACTCTGCCAGGCTACACCTTGTGTTGGTTTGGCGGGCTTTGGTCGTGGGGAATTCTGAGTTACTGTAGTCTGAGAGTCAAAGGAGTCAGTCAGAGCCGTGGGAATACCGTTCTCATCTTTTGGAATGTTTTTCTCAGTCTCTTCTTCAGGTCTCTTCCGAAAGGGATAGTCTCTTGCCGTAGCTCCCGGCTGTAAAGGAGAAGTTCCCTGAGGTAAAAGTTGAGTGAGTTCTGAGGGTCCGGCAGAGGCTGAGTTGATGGAAATTTCATCCCTGGTCACAGTGACAACTCCAGTCTGATGGGAGCTGAATTCAACGGGCTCTCCATTTTCTGCATCAAATACGACTGTGATGCATTCTTCTGAAGAGGTCCTCTTGACAATCCTCTGCTGCCTGATGAAACTGAACGTCTTTGGCCTTGTCTCTGAGCGGGTGAGACAGTCTTCCTCCACATCCTGAGAGCCCCATTCAGACTTTCCAGAACCCCCATCTAGGTTCTCCATGGACTTGTCTGTGTCCCCCGTCAATGACAGGTCTGAGGGACTTCTCCCATCGCTGCTCTCTATGTGCAGCTCATTTAGGGTTTCATTGTCATCTGTGTCTGAAAGATGAAGGTTCAGGGCCACGTGGTCCCTGTGTGGGTCCCTGTCCCTTTGCACCCAGGGCAGGTGGATGCTGGGGCATAACTTCCTTTCCAAGGGACAGTGGCTAGCACAGCGGACTAGTCTTTCAGGCATTTCTCTCGTATGAACTAAAGCTGTACCTTCTGAGAAGTATTTTCCGTGTGGCTCCCAGCTAAATAGACTGTCTGAAACACTGTGGGTTAATTTACTGCCCTGGATCCTGCAGCCCTGGCTTGGAGCTGCCTGCAGCAGAGCTGAGGGTGGCGAGTCTTCATCTACATTCTCACGGGAATCTGCATCGTAGATAAAGGAATGATGGGGACCCTTGCAGGGGACCCCTGGGCCAGGTGGTTGGCAGGAGGGATACTCCTTGAGGCTGCTATTTTTTATTCCTGGAGAATAGATTCCTTCGTTCGAGTTCATGCAATCTTTATAGCCCCATTTGGTTATCACCGACGGTGGTTCAAGTAACACTTTCCGCTTCTGTAGCTTCCTCAGCCCTTCCAAAATGTGACTTTCTTTGATGCGGGTTGGAGGTAGTTCATCTGCAGGGCTGGCAAAGCCACTTGGGAGCGAGGAATCGATACTCAGTCTTTTATCCCAGTTCTGTGATGACTGCTAGGCAAGACAAAATAGATATCAGAGATGATTCAACCAAACGGATCTAAAATAAACAAAGGAAAGGCCCCTCGGTAGATTTAATTTGTGTAAGTGGGTGATAAATATTCACATATAAACACAGTTTGTACAGTGCTAACTATGAGGCAAACATTGATTCTGTGAGATCCTGTGCTAAGCAGCTTGGTGAAATAAAGAAATGGAATGTAAGAATATGTCTTTAAAAGTAAAAAATTCAACCAGAGTGAGGGGTCAAAAAATTCATTTGAGAAATGGGAACAGGGTGGCTATTTTAGAGGTTCATAGGTCTATCTGGAGAGATGGGGAAAGGTATACACAGGAAAATCATTTGTTTTTGTCTTTTGTTGGTTTTTTTTTTTTTGACTTAACTAGTCCTCGGATGACACATGGCTTTACCTAAAGTTCTCGGGGAGTAACTGTCTTCCAGGTGGAAGAAACAGAATGGCCAAGGACACAAGTCAAGTAAGCATGCTGAAGCTGTACCGGGAATAGGCAGAACAGCCTCACTGTAAGGAGTCCAGGCACAGCAGAGGAAGGAGCTAGGAGAGGAACCAATTCAGTGTGCCACTCAAACATCTGATAGCTCTGTGACTGTCTAGGACTGGGGTCTGAAGTTATCACGCACACCTGCATACATATGTGTATATATCGACCTGCACAACTGGGCATCAGCAGCCCCATCCCTGTGGCTACATCCCTCTTCTACTGATGTTAGCAGCTCAGCTTCTTGCCCTTCCACCTACCTGAATGCCAGACTTATTTCCAAAAAGTGTATGGAAAATGAAAGATGGTGTTCCCCACGTTTGTGTATTCTCACAGAACTGGCAACAAGAAGCAGAAAAGCAAAGGAGTAAACTAAAGTGCATCAAGCGCCTTCTGAATGCCAACCAAGCTGCTTCAACTGCATCTTCAGGCCACCATGAGCACCTGCTGTATACCAACCACTGCTATGCTCCTTCAATGGCATCATCTCAGACCACCGCGAGAGACACTATGACTCTTTCCTTTTGCTGTGGGACTCTGATGTCCAGCAAGCCTGCTCTGTGACAGGTCTCAGAGACAGAGATTTGGAGCAAACATTTGGACTCAGCTTTTTTTTTTCCTGTAACTTTCCACAACCCTGTCAAATTTGTTTCCACTCCAGAGTTGCTAGAGTGAAATATGAACTTGGGTTGCCATTTTTAATTTAAATGCTGTATCACTGCATCTAGCTCAACGTCCAGTCTTCTTTCTATACTATCTGGTGTTAAACAGAAATCCCTGGTTTTCTTAGTGGTGTTTCTCCAATGGCATTTTAGAGTTTACATAAGAAACTAACCAGCATACTGGGACATTGAGAGTCTGACTTACTTGAGAAATTATAATTTTGTTTTAAATCACAAGTATATGTGTCTCTGTGTGGGTGTGTCCACAAGAGTACAGGTGCTCACGGGGGCCAGAAGAGGGGGTTAGAGTCCTTAGAGCTGGTGGTTGTGAGCTGTCCAATGTGGCTGATGGGAACTGGACTGCTGCCTTCTGTAAGAGCGGTATACATGCATCGTCACCAAGCCACCTATCCATCCCTGCTGGGGACTTTTCAAAATGACTAATGGTGGATGACTTTAGGAACAAATACGGCTATTTCAGAGGATCAATATACCAGCAACTTCCATCAGAACCTGAGCTGTTCTGTAAGCTGTGGACACTGGATTATATCTAAGCCATTTTCATAAAATTTACTCTTGCTATCTCCAGCACACACATTTATTTGTCTTGAAGTCCAATTATTTATTTTCTTCAGCAAACCCTCCAGTGCCTGGAGCTGCTGCCGACAGATGTGCTTTGCTGACAGTGCCTTTTTTCTCTTGGAGTTTCGTTCCTTAATTTTAGGAAATTGCACCATTCAAAGCTCCTTTGGAAGTCAGAAGAAATCCCACCAGAGAGTCAGGGTATTCTAGACAGAACAGAGAATGGCCTTCCATAGTGTGTGTTTCTAAGATGTCCTGAGAGACACACTAAGAGCAGGGATGAGAAGCTAGAAAACAGGGCCCTGCAAGAGCTTGATGAGAAGCTAGAAAACAGGGCCCTGCAAGAGCTTGACAGAAGCAGAGCTGCTTAACACTCAGAAGGTCAGCTCAGCTCCTACCAGCCACCTCTTCTCTTCCAGCCAGAGCCTGTTCATGCTGTGCTTTAATCCGCCACTAAAGCCAGAGGCTGAAGATCTGCTGATGAGATAAACCACAGGCCCCCACCCCGCCCCCTCAAGTCTCCCATGGGAGGTTACACCCATAAGTGAGTAAAGAAAAGTTTGCACCAATCTTGAAAGGTGGCAGGGGAACATGAGAACATGGGAGGCCCATTTCCTGAAATTGCTACATTCTTTGTTCAACAAAATTGGACGAGAGATCTTCGGGAGCGGCACAGGAGCGGCACAGAGGACTGAAGGATGCTTCTGATAAGCTAGGGGCAGGGTTTAATGTTCTTAGTACCTTTCCATCTCTTCCAGGAAAACATTAAGTTTTCTTTTATTTTCAGTAGAAGGCATTGCGGGTGTTCACGGGAATAACTCATGCCAATAACAGGTATAAGCCCTCTGCTTGGAAGGATGATGACTCAACAAGGTCAGGATAACAGAACCATTAGCAGTAAAAAAAAATGTCTGGTTTTGCCATGCACTGCTGTGGTCTAAAGTCAGATATTTACATTCTCAGGACCTTGGTTTTCTTAACTGAAAACTGGGAAGAATCAGGGCTCAGTCAGCAAAGAATGTGTGTAAACAGGAGGGCCTGAGTGTCATCCTCAGAACCCACTTTAAACAATGTCAGGCATAGAGGCACAGGCTTAGATCCCAGCACAGGTGAGTCAGAGACAGGTAGCTCCCTGGAGCTTGCTGCAGCCAGCCAAGCTGAACTGGTGGGTTCCAGGTTCTGTGAGAGCCTGTGTGCCAAAAGAACTTGGTGAATGGCATGAAAGAAATGATAACTGAGGTTGAGTTGTGGCCTCCATATGTACACACACACACACACACACACACATACACATACACACACATCTGTACACACATGTACCCAGCATGCACACATGTATATACATACAGACAGAAAAAAACAGAACCTTAAGTAAGTTATTAGCATTAAGTGAGTTAATATCTGTATAGTAGTTTAAAGAGAGGGCCAGATATGGTAGTAACCGAATCTATAAGGGCCAGATTTCCCTGCTGAGACGGGCTAGTGAATTTTATACAAGCTTTTCTCTTTCTACAACAAATGATATTTAAAAAATAGTTGTGGGCTCAAAAAAGCTATTACTCACACACTATTATATAATTTAACAATGTGTTCCTGTTCCGAATCCTGTGATTTATTATGTAAGTCAATACTAAACTAACACCTGACACCAGGCACAAACTACAGAAATTCTATAAAAAAAATATAACGTCAAAATGTCTGGAGGGTCCACACAGAGCTAGCTGGGACCCTGAGAACTAAGTGTGTGTTGTGAGTTATCACAGGCTGTAAACTGCCACAGGTATACTTGGATTATGGCTGGATGGCTACCTGAGTGTCCCTGAAGGATCTTAAATGTTTTTTTTTCTCCTGTTTCAGGGGAGAGATTGCCTTTGTAGATCAAAGACTGCCCTAATTAGAAGCATGCCCACCAATTATTTTTTAGATGGGTAGGTATAATTTCCAGATAGTTCTTGTCATGTAATCATGAGGACACAAATTAGTTCTTTAGAACCCAAATAAAAAAGTTGGGTATGGTAGTGGGTGATGTTGCTCCTAGTCATATCAAGGTAGACACAGTGAATCTCCAGGACTTGCTGGCCAGCCAGCCCGGCCTGCTCCCAGATCAAAGAGAGGTCCTAACTCAAAAAAAAAAAAATGAATGAAGGATAGAAGAGTTCAAACATACCACCCAAGGCTGTCCTTTGGCCTACAGACAAACATGCACATACACACAAGTCCAGCATACACACGTGCACCTCCACATGCACACATACAAATAAAGGAAGTTTTAAAAAAGGTTATTGGAGACAGAGGGGGAAGCAGTCTGAGAATAAAGTGAGAGGAGGGTGGAAAAGAGGGCTTGGCACTTGAGAATACTAGCTGCCATTTCAGGAGACTCAAATTTAGCTTCCAGCACCCACATTAAGGGGAGGGGGCCCCACCCCCAAAATTCTCATTATAAGGGATCCAATGCCCTTTTTTGGCCTCTGTGTCTAAAAGTGCATATATACACACAACACACACACAGACACACAAACACACAATCCTTAAAGAGACAAAGTGAGACTCAGAGGGGGTCATGGGAGCCAGTAACTTTGAGGGACACAGTGAGACAAGCAAACCTCCCTGACCATCATCTGAGCCTCTGCTTGGCCAGGACCCTGGCGGTCATTAATACTACTTATGGGAGCAATTTACACAAAGCAGCTGCTCTCTGCTTTGCATTAGAAGTCCGTGGCTATAGGAATAGTCTCAAAATGCAAGCTGGAATCCTTTTCAGAGCTCTGGTTCAGCAGATGACAAAGCTATCCCTCACCAGTGGAGTCTATGAGGCCTGGAGTTTTCTTGGTTTCCAAACTGCTGAAAGAACTCATCCAGACTGTAGAGAACTCACCCCTCCACACTCAGATCCGCAGTTGCCATCCTGGTGTACGTTGCTTTCCTTTAAGTTGAGGAGCTGCTAAAATAGCTATTTTGAAAGACTTGGCTTGTTCCAATATGCAAGGAAGCTGGCTCGGAGGTTTCTGTAGCCCTGTGAGCTCCCTGCAGATGGGAGGTGCTTCTGCAGGAGCGACTGCCTCACATCCTGGTAAAGGGCTAGGGAGATGACTTGGTTGGTAAAGTGCTTGTCTTATAAGGATGAGAACAAGGATCCCCAGAACCTCAACAAAAAATCTGGGGGTGCAATTTCAGTCCTGAAGAGGCAGAGGCAGGTGGAACCCTGGGGCTCACTGGCCCGGCAGAGTAGACAAATTGATAAGTTCAAGTTGCATGCCAGAGACAAAGTGTCTCAAACAACAACATGAACCACCCTGATTCCTCAGCTAGCAAAGGCTGACTTTTAGGTTCCATTGGTACCAATACATAGATGTTTGTGCTTACATGCACACACACAAGCACACACATAAAATAAAATAGAGTAATAAAATAAAAGAAGAACCAGGGAAGACATTCCTGGCATGTGAGTAGGAAGAGGATCCCCCTTTCACCAAAACCTTGCTCCCTATGTCCTGTCCCAGTATTTTGTCTGTCTGCTCTGCAGTTCTCTGATGTACAGCCAACCCGCGTTGTGTTTTCTGAGCCCACAGCATTGATGAGTGGCAGTCTCCATGGTCCATGGGCAAACATTCAGCAAATGGTCATTTCCTTCCCAGCGCCCCTTCTGCATCCACGACCAAGTTCCAGCTAGCACAGGTTTCTCTTCCCTGTGCAAGCTGACTTGCCTGACAGGAGCCTTACCCTTTTCCCAAGGAGCTTCCTGTCTGGCCACTTGTAGGAGGAGTCACTGGAGAACTCGCTGCAGGTGCTGGACAGGGAGAGTTCACTGCTGCTACAGCTGTTCCCAGGACAGAGGTGGTCAGGGACGATGACACCCGAGCCCGAGTGTCGCAAGGCAGGGGTTCCTGCTTTTGCATTCTGGAGGTGTTCCTGTAAAAGCAGGACAGGGCTGAGCAAAATCTTGGCTTAAGAAGAAGGAAACACCTAAGGAACTTAGAGTAAGTGGCTAGAAGTTCAGGCTTGGGAGCCAAGTAGACCTTAGGCTTAGCTCTTGGTTCTGCTGTGTGTGTGTGTGTGTGTGTGTGTGTGTGTGTGTGTGTGCGCGTGCGCACGTGCACATCATGCATGTTTGGGGGGCCTACATGGGGAATGGGGAGGGCTATGTAATTATGTGTATGCACAAGCATGTGAAGACCAAAGGACAATCTCGAGGTGTCATTCCTTGGGTGATTGTTTAAGAAGTCTCTCACTGATCTAGACCCCACCAAGTAGACCAGGTTGTCTGGTAAATGTCTCCCCACCACTGAGGTCACAAGCATGCACCACAATGCTTTTTTTTTAATGGTTATTTGTTTCTGTTTTTTTTTTTTTTTTTTAATGTGAGTTTTAAGAATCAAATTCAGGTCCTCAGGTTTGCAAGGCAAGCACTTCACCCACGGAACTAACCCCCACCTCCACCCCTCGGCTATGCTTCTTCCTGTGAGGCTCCAGGGAGACTGTTTAGCTTTGCTAGCCACGTTCCTCCTTTTAAAATGAATTGCAACAGCATGGACGGTCAAGCATAAATGGTCAGCACAAGGGTGGGATGAGCGTCTATGGTTACCACGGTGTGATATGAGGTTCTAGACACGAAGCACATAGTTAGTATCTGATTTACAGAAGGTGCTGGACTTATTTCAAACGAGCATCGTTATCACAACACTAGGTTCTCGTTTTATCCAACCATACTGTAAGAGATCAAATCAATATCAAATCAAGACTGGAGGCAGGGAGTATAGCTGGTAGGAGAATGTTTTACTGGCATATATGAGGTCCAGGGTTCAATCTCCAGCCATCATTACGGAGCAAACAAAGCAACAATAATACACCCCTAGTGTGCCAGATAGAAGAAGACACATCCTTGGCTATAGGTTTCAAGAGCATCAGCATTAGGCTTTACTTAATGGTCCAGATCAGGTTATACACTGCTACAACATTTGCTGTCTTGAGCTTATTTCTCTCAATGGCTTCATTTGTAGAGTGGGCAGCTCTACCATTGGTTCCCCTCTGACTGGGAGGTTATTCTAAGTCAGCTATCGTGCAGCTGCAATATCTCTGTGCAGCCTTGTATGACACCACGCACCGCAGGCACAATGCTCAGAAGACACCAATCTCCAATGTAACTCGCCACAGGACGTTTCATGTCTGGTGGGCTGCGTGAGTGATAAGAATCCCCACAGCTCGCAGCCGGGAACTCATGCAGAAGGCCCAGGTGGTTAGAATTCTTGGGGCCTACATAAAGCACAGGCAACAGCTGGCGTGATGAACACCCATGCACATCTCGACGGCCACCTTGCAGTTGGAATGGAGGGAACTCTGCAGACTGGACAGGCGAAATGAATTCAGCATCCTGATGGAGAACAGGAGCTCTCTCTGACCGTCTAATTCTGGCCTATCTTTCGAAAGCCTTGTCTCCAGTAGGGAGCCATCTGTCTTTGTGTCACTTGCCGAGGTGTGAAGCCTCTTACTTATTCAATTTATTGACACTTTATGGGTGCCATTAGTACCTGAGTACTTATCACTGTCCTGCAAATGCAATTCTAAATGAGGGTGAGAATCGCCCCAGCCAGCGCCCAGCAGGCAGCCATGGTGGGAGAGTACATGTAGCAAACCTTAAAACCTCACAGAGTACAGAGGCCACATTTTATTTGCTAGCTAATCAATAACTATAACACTCAATCATTTCATCTGCCTTGCTATAGATACTTTATTCTTGCTGCATAATGGTCTCTTTAAGTGATCTTTTAAGAAAATGCCAAGAAATTTTAATATCCTTATTTCTCCCCGCTGAAATTTGGGACTAAGTGTCATGATAGGAGAAACTTCTCAAGATGCAGGGCTCAGCATCATCTACCAATGGTGCCCTTATACATTGTTAGATATAATTTAGTTGAGAGAAGTCTATTTGTTTCTTAACAGATATCTATAGTCAGCCAACAGCTCTATTCATTTTTTCTTTTCTTCTTTTTCCCAAACAGGGCTGTATATAGTCTAGGCTGGACTTGAGCTCACTATGTGGCCAAGTTTCTCAATTACCTTGCCTGTTGTGACAGAATTCTCTAACAAAAGTGACCTGGAGGGTAAAGAATTTACTTTGGCTGGTGTTACAGAGGGATGCAGTCCATCATGGCAGCGAAGACTTGGTGGAGGAAACAAAAGGCTGGCGGGTCCTGTTGCCTCCATGCAAGAAGCAGAGAATGGAGGTGAGTGACGTGTAGGCCATGAAACATAAAGACACACCACTAGTGACCGACTTTCCTCCAGTGAGAAGGAAGTCGACCGACTTCCTCCGCCTCCTAAGTGTCCCCCAACCTCTAACAGTACCATGGGCTGGGGACCAATTGTTTAAACATACAAACATTTTTTGGGGGGGGGGCACGTGCTTCACATTCAAACTACAACATCAATGATGACTCTGCACTTCTGATCCTCTTGCCTCTAGTCTGTGAGCGCTGGGCTCAAAGTCACGCACCACCATGCTCAGTGTGTATGGTGCTGGAAATGGAACCCAGGGCTTTGCACATGCTAGGGAAGCCCTCTACCAACTGAACTACATCCTTAGCCCTCACTGGCTCCATTCTGCAGGATAACCTGATACCAATGCCTCTGTTAGTGTGGACATGTAAAATTCATCCTATGTAAAGTTCCAGAAATATCATATTAGCTTCTACTTTTACTTGAATATTTTCCCAGGCCTCTAGCCTAGTCTTTCATGCTTTGTTATAAGATTTATATGGTCACAGTTGTTAATTATAACTGCCTTTACTCCAATAGATTCACCTACTCTCCACAGAGCAACTGAGTCTGCATATTGTCAGGCGCCTGAGAGGTAGACGCCTCCAAGGCTTTCCATGCTCTGCATGGGTTCTGGTGACTTTTTGTTCTTCTTTCTCCCAGGGTACAGCAGTTAGGTTGTGCTTTTTTGTCTCCCCCACCTATCCCTACCCACTCTGTCTAGCAAAACTATACCTGTTTGTACAACTCAAGTCAACACCTAAGCCTGAGAAAAAAGAAGCCTTCCTGCTTGGGCATTACCCAAGCACATATGTCCTTTAGAGGATGAATTAATTGATAGGACACAAGAATGGAGAAGATGGGTAGACTAGAGGAAAAACTGCCAGCTCTCCCTTGGAGTTGATCTTGAGTCACAAGAGAGATAATGTATAACATTATAAGGGAGGTGCGCAAAGTCGGCCACATCATGTGACTCTGGCGGTAATGGAAGAGATTAAGCAGACAGGTGTAGTAATACATGCTCATGTGCACACAAATCATATGGGAACCTTGTTCAAATGAAGGCTCTAATCTAGCAGTTCCATAACTGGACATCCCCTTCGTCTTATAGAATTGAAGGCTCTCTCCCCTCCAAAGTACATATACTGTCTATGTTATGGTGCCAGAACTCTATTAGTATTCTGGAAACTGAAGGGAGTGAGGGGTCTCCCTGTTCAGGGTCCTAGCAAGATGCACACCCTGACCAACTTCTCTACTATTCTCTGACTTGGGGGCTCAGCTGTGAGCCTACGCCTCTCCTAACAGAGTTCTGCAAGGTAATTCTGCCTCAGTTTCATTTCTAGGAACCCATTTTCATCTCTAGGACTATGAGTTGGAGAGGGAACCAAACATATGTGTAGCAGGTTAGAGAGGAATTCTCTGTAAAGAGATGGTAGAGCTAATCCTCCATTTGGGAAACTCCATCCTTGACTCACTGTTGCCACTGATGGCTTAATTTAAAAGGCATGTAGAAGAGAATTCTATCTTCGTGGCTGTAAAGTTAGCTTCACTCTGACGTTTGCTGTTATGAGCCAGCCTTTGTCTACTCTGGTTAATAGCCATTCTATTAACTGTTTTATAGCTTATTGCTGTTCTGTAGCACTTGACTTTCAAGGCCATTTCTGAGGTGTGATTCAATTCTCTTTCATATCCTAGCTCTTTGAACTTGGGGGGAAAGTTACTTTAACACCTCTGTGTTCCAGTGTTCTTTTTGGTCAGTGAAGGTAACTTAGACGCCTGCTACACCAGGTAATTGTGAAGGCTACACAGGTATATGTGGACTTGACTTGAGAAGTTATAGGTTTTGTTACGATTATGAATGCATGCATGTGAGTGTGTGCATGTGCATGTGTCCACACACACACACACACACACACACACACACACACACACACACACAAGTTGCTCTCATCAGATATTTTGCGAGTAAGTAAGTCTCCAAGCCCAAATCTTAGCCATAATGTTACAGTGTCCAATAGGGCCAACATAGGGAGCCAAAACCCAAGGAATCCACAGAACACCACACGTTCCACTGAGCCCAGCTATCAATGGAAACACATGATGGTAATTATTAAATGTCACCTTTGTGGAAAGGGCATATGGGTTTCATTTCCAACATTATCTTATGTACATTTATTTACCTGGTAAAATGCATGGTTTGCTCCGCTACAAATCTGTCTTTCTCATTCTGTTCTGGATTAACCAACTTGAATGGTTCACATTCTCTGATATTCTTACTATGATACTTGCAATATAAAAGCTACAGTTTCAGTTATATGATAAATAGAAACAAAGAGACCAAAGCCAGGAGTTTCTTTAATAAAAAGCTATACATTTTCAAGATTCATAATTTTAAGGTCCCAGTACAGGTCAGTACTGGGCTGTGAGGTCTTTGCAGATATAGAAAGTGGTAGTATTTTAATTTGAGAATATTTATATTGGATACAGAACATATTATCTGCAACGGATAAAGTTTTATGGCAAAAAGTTCAGTTATCCATGACTGTTCAAGTCATTTTTAAAGCCTAATATTTTTCAGTATGTGTGTGTATGGCTGTTGTGGTTTATTTTTTTTCAATTGTATCTTTTTAGGGCAGTGAGAGTTGAAAGCCATGCTGGTTCAAATTTTACCAAACAAGCACAAAGCTAACCCCAACTACAGGGGGGAAAGTGCAGAGTTCATGCATTTTTAAAAGTTCATACAATAATATATCATAAGAGTGAGTGAGATAATTTGAGACATGGGCTTGAATAAAAAGCCCCTTGCCCATTACTCAGAGACTTTGATATGTAATCAATGCCCAAAACGCTATCTTGGGGACAAAGCCAAGATTTACGACACTTCTTCAGAGAGTGACAGTTCCTGCTTATTCTATCGGCTGGGGAACACGTTATTGAATTTCAGAGAACACAAGAAAGAAAGGTGTTGCTATCTGCCTGAGGATGCTTCAGAGGTGCACCTTGTGGTTTGTTTGTGACATCGGTGTTGCTGGAAGGAAGAAAACGACCTAAACAACACTCCATAAATACAACTGGGAACCTCACATTCAGCTCAATATCTGTCCGTGGTGGTGTCGAACTGCTCTGTCCTGCCTCTGAGAGTAAATCTCCAGATGAGAAGTCTATGACACGCGAGAAAATTTTCTAGGGTGAAACCAAGCAGAGATGTTGGGTAGCATTGCTTTATTTCTTCATTTCAAAATCTGACTTTGATAGAAAGATTTCTAAGAGTTTGATATTTCTCATTAGGAGAAATCATGTGGGAATGCATCATCAGAGTTCTCTGTGTGTGTTCGTATTTACAGGTTACATTTTTATAGACAACAATCACGATTGTACAGTCTGCCAGTCTGCCTATCAAACTACTTAGAAGAAAAATAAAAGGATGTGGCAGGTTGGAGAGATGGCTCAGTTTGTAAAGTACTACCAGTGCTAACGTGAAATCCTGAGTTTGATCTCCAGGACTCATATAAAATAGTCTTTCTTCCCCAGGGAAGAGCACACCATTGATTAGCCAATACTAAATGGTCAGTTCTAAAAACATATAAAGTGACATTATACAGCCTGAGCAGGTTGTATTGCTATATCTAGGAATATGTGTGTGTGTATGTATTTAATAACAATGAAAAATGTATCCATTTTTTGAAAGAGAGCAAGGAGGGGAATAAGGCAGAGTCTGTAGGAAGGAAAGGAAAGGGGAAGATGATGCAATTGTATTATAATTTCAAAAAAATAAAATTTTTGATTAAAGACAGTCATGGTGGTGTGTGGTTACAAACACACAGAGCTGGGACGACAGAGCCAGGAGGAACACAGGACCTCACTGGCCAGCCAGCCTAGCCTACTTAGATATTTCCAGTCCAGCCAGAGACGTTGTTTCCAAAAACATCTCTTCTGTAGCAGGTTTCCCGCAAGGACGATGCCTGACTTTCACATACACCCAGACATATACCATAGACGTAGTAGGTGGAATATTGGTAAGTTGTAGGAAAATCATCTATATCCTATACGCTGGCTGGCTAGTGTGAAAATTAACCTTTGATAGTTTCACTAAAAAAGTAAAAATAGTCACAAGGTTAATTTTATTATGTTCAGGCATGGCTGAAAATCTAAGTGAATAATTATAAAAGTGACCTTATATTTAAACAGCACTGATCTTAGGAAATCTTCCTTTGGACACATTTTACAGCTGAAAGTCATTAGCGTCATCTGCTTGGAACAATTAATGTGAATAGAAAATAATTACATCAGGGACCTGGGGACTCAGAAGATTTTGTGCATTAATACTTACATGCTATTCAATTATATAGTGAATTCTTTATATCAGTTTTGTTTGGGAGACCCGCTACAGCAGAGATGTTTCACTATATTAATCTTTATACTAATTGCTAAGGCTTCCAAGTAGACATTAAAGTTGATTTGTTTAATTGTAAATACAATAAAACCTATGATTTATGTGTCATGTTTCGGCCAGGCTGGTGGCATTTTAAAAATGATCTCTATCCTGGTTTGTCTTAGTTACAACTTTTGTGATTTTAGACATCAAAAAGTTCTAATCAAGTTAATAAATAATGGGTCAAAACGTCCTTTGTATCATAGAGTGGACTTGTTGCGCAGAGAAGCTGATCCAAAGCCTGGGGAGATAGCTCAGAAAGGCTTGAAGCAAAAGTGTGAAGTCCTGAGATTGGATCCCCAGAACCCACTTCATCTGAACACGGCAGCACAAGCATTTGTAATTCTGTAATTCTCTGGTTAGATGAGAGATGGAGAGAGGAGAATCTTTCATAGATGGCTAGCCTGGTATACCCAGTGGTGAACAGTATGAGACCATGCCTCAAATAAGGTGGGAGGTGAGGACCAACACCTGAGATCATCCTCTGACCTCCACATGCAAGTTGTGGAATGCATGTTTTCCCCCAACACCTCTCACACATGGGGGAGGACAGAGAAAGAAATAGATTTTATATATGTCTTAGATTCTCTTCCACTAGAGAATGCTAGGATCACTTGAGATTGCAGGACTGGTTTTATAGGTTATTTTATCCCAGCAAATTGGTTATGTTGTTAGGAAATGTAAGTTCCATTAAAGTGACTTTAATCCACCTGTTTATATTATTAGAGTAAACTTTAATGAGAATCCTGTATACTTGGTTAGCTAGTCACTCAATAAATCTGTGAAGGACACCCTTGAACAATGTATACTGTAGCAGGGCTAGACCTCATCTTAATACAATGGTAATGATATTTTCCCCCCTGTTCAGGGTAGACCAGTTGTCCTTATCAACAGTTTCAATTTCCTATTGACTTGTTTGTCTCACACCTGTATCCTCTTTCTCTGTATGTATCTATAAAGGTACTTTCAAAACTTGCTACCCGCTGCTATGAAAATCCAAAGGTTTCCAGACTCCAATAGGTAACTAGCAAAATGATATTGCTTCTGTTTGATTTTTATAATTCCTTTCTCAAGTTCTCTCTGGGATCAAAGATTCTTGTGGGTAATATTAGAATCTTCCTTATTGTTAACTAATCAGAACCTGTCATAGTGTATTATATTCAATGAGTACCCAATTAACACTCATTACAGTTCAGAAAGAAAATGATGTTCTTATATTTTCTCCATTCGTATATAGGTTTAAGAGATTGAGAGAGTGCCAAACTAATTATATTTTTTAAGACCTAAGGATACATTTATCAATATGCAAACAGCAGAAGCGGTTATGGGAAAGGACATTAAACAAAAGAAATGGTGATTTTTGAGTGGTAGATCATGTGATTTGAGGGAAGAGTCCTCTGTAGATTAGATATCTGACTTCTCATTCAGTTCATGGCTGTGCTTCACTCTTCTCAGATATATGATGTCACCTTTGCACATCGTGCATGAGTATGTGTGTGTCAAAGTCTACCCTCTTCAGTGATGCATTGTGCCATTGGTTTTTATCCAACTGATCAATTTATTCCCTTGAAATAGGGACCTGTCTTATTTCTCTTTCTGTTGCTTCAACAGAATATGCTGGAAAAAAAAAACTTAAGCAAGAAAGTTTTGTTTCATTTTGTGCACAGTTCCTGGGTATAGCCCATTATGAGAGAGGAGAGAAGAGAGAGGGGAGAGGGGAGAGAGAGAGAGAGAGAGAGAGAGAGAGAGAGAATGCAGAAGCAAATTTGCTCCAGTGCACATGTGACAATCTGAGAATAGCTGCACAACCTAGCCTTCTCCTTCCATTTTGCTTGGGACAGGGCTTCTTGTTCTTTTCAGCCCACACCAGACCCACGCATCCTACTATCGCTGCCTCTCACCTCCCTATTGGAGGGCTGAGAATACAGATGTGCCCAGCTTTACTCTGTTTCTGGGAATTCAAACTCAAGTCCTCAATGCTTGCAAATTGAGTACTTTATGCACTGGGCCACCTCCACAACCACCATGGAACATTTAACCAAGGCCACTGTCAAAGAGAGGAAGCCAGGATGACACAACCCTAATTAGAGTTTACCTAATTAGCTGTAAATTCTCCATCACAGCTCACTGAGAGTGTCCCTCTGGATGCACTCTCTTATGTGATCCATTTTAAACCTCAAATCTTTAACCCGGAAAGTTCCTAGATGCATTTTGTTTTAGATATAAAGGGTGGCAAACTATACTCAAAAACACGCATATACACAGACAGACAGAAAGACTGACTGACAGATACACACAGACACAAAACCAGATACAGACACACACTCCTGCTATGTTGACTCCCTGAGCATAATGGACTATATCCTGGAACTGTGTGCCAGAAAGATTTTCTTTTCTTTTTTCTTTTTTTTTTTTCCCACAGCATCTGTTACCTTATCTTAGTAACCAAGATCCCACTTGGTATTAGAATAGAGACTCCCAAACTCACATCTCCAAATCTCTAGAACAGAGCTGGAAGAACCTTTGACTCAAACTTCTCTGATCAGGACAGTCCCACCCTCCTGGCCCCACTATGTCAGAAGCACGTCCTCTCCCATCTGAGTTGATGATTTCACTTCCCACCATTCTGTGGCATCCTTTTCCTGTTCTCGCTACACATTATTCAGGACTGCACTGCAAACAACCCCATCTAAAAGGTTATCCATCCTAGACACAGATGAATTCCCATTCAGATGGATCACTCTGTCCTCTTACTCTGACATGTTATCTGTTGTACACCATTACTGGACCTGAACAAATCCTGTAACACTTCCCGTCCTAGGTTCCATTATCCCCAGAAAATCAGTTCCATAAGAACGAAGATCTAGCCCTACATTTCTGCTACGTCTCTCAGGAAGGGATTGACCAGGTATCACAGAATCTTAACACTCTTCTTCCTAGGCACTCAGGTGGACTTCAATTCCCATTTTCCTTTGCAAGTTGAATCAGCAACATGGCATGCAGTTTTTTACCTCCTGGAATATGAGCAAGAGATGCTGCCTTCCTTCTCTAGTTCATGAACCTCTCTCTCCTAAATGGTTCTTTATGTGTTTTTCCCCTTCCACTGGCTTAATTCAGCCAATCCAAAAACAACAATCTGTTGTTGGAAATGGAGCCAATCAAACAAAGGCCAACACCTGGAAAAGAAGCACCCCACAGCCAAAAATGCTTTCGTGTACTTCATGTAAGAAAGAACAATGCCTACTAAGCTTAAGCCACGACTCATTTGGGGCTTGTTTACTATCACAGAGAACATTCACCTGGCTGATATTGCTCTCATTTACAATAAACAGTTGGCAGTATGCAGGGCAGATATTCAATAAGAATGTACATATGTATATGCTCTACTTTCCTATCTGTTGATGTTGTAAAAACACGCTTACCAAAAGAATGTAGGAGGGGGAAGGGTTCATTGGACTTATACTTCCAGGTCACAGTCGGGCTTGCTAACTGGATCACTCAAAGGCTTATGCTTAGCTATCTTTCTTATACAACCCAGGACCACCGGCCCAGGAAATAGTACCATCATAGCGTATTGGGCTCTCCTTCATGCATCAAGAAAATCTCTTATAGAAATGTCCACAGATCAACTTGACAAAGGCAATTACTCAACAGAGACTATTTTTTTTTATCAAATGATTGAAAGCTATTTCAAGTTAGTAGTTAATGTTGACTAGAACAATATATAGGCATGTGTATGCATATTAAATATATATATATCTTTATCAGCAGAACAACGTGAGCTCTTAT
Source organism: Alexandromys fortis (assembly GCF_014885135.2). Lineage (NCBI taxonomy): Eukaryota > Metazoa > Chordata > Mammalia > Rodentia > Cricetidae > Alexandromys > Alexandromys fortis. The sequence goes on along the minus strand of NW_026068005.1, from coordinate 2,287,252 downwards.
ACTACAAATTTCAGCTTTGTTTCAGTGAGATCAACAACAGTCACCGTGTGCAGGAGTGGGGGTAGCGAAGTTCCTGAAGAGCTAAGCTATATCACAATCCATAGGCAAGACACGCCCCTCCGACTAGCATAAAATACCAAGTGCAGACTCAAGGACCCAGCAAGGTAAGGGCAGCTGGTAGCCAAGTTGTACATCAGATCGGTATTTTCTTGGTGTGTGTGTGTGTGTGTGTGTGTGTGTGTGTGTGTGTGTGTGTGGTATGCAGGTGGCCAGCTCTGTGCTCTGCACAGGTCTGCATCTGGAAGACAAGGCTTTTAGGAATGTTCTCGTCAACAGACTGTGCCAAGGACGGGCTGTCCTTTCGCTGGTGGGATCAAGGTGAGTGCTCCCTGGAGAGTGGCAGGGACTGATGCTGCAGCTGTGTGGTTAATGATGGCTGTGGAGAGTGGAGATCGTAGCCAGCAGGGCCAGGCTGGAGGGCCAGAGTTTTCCATTATGCTTCTCCCATTATTTACCAGGCTGCAGTTTCTCAGATGCTCACTGAAGGTTTATTGCGTTTAACAGAATTCTGCCCCTAGGTTTGGACTCAGTACGTGATGATGTCTTAACTTCAAGGTAGTGATTGCTAAGGCCAGGAAGACACCACGACTTTATTTAGTGCTACAAGGTGAGGTGAGAGCTGAGCTCTTCATCTGAGAAGTCTGGGGAGCAATGGGAACTGTGCTAGGCTGACCACGGAAAGAAAGTGATAAACAACTTTTATTTTTACTGTTGTATGTCCTCAAGTTTGGAAAGGAGGGTGTGACAGTTTCCCTGCCAGGACTTCGAAGCGAATAGCTTGGCTTTTGAATAAAAACAAAAATAACAAAAGGATAATGTAGGCATGGGTCCCATTTCCTCATTCATATTCCTTAAGATAATTAATCTACTAACCTTACAATCACGGGCATAATTTCCCTCCTCTATTAAAAGGGGGAACATCTGGGGCTGCAGAGATGGCTTAGCAGATACAGGAATGCAAACTCAAGTTTTGATCTCCAGAACCTATGTAGAAAGTCAGGCTCAGAGTGCATGTCTGTAATCCTAGAGCTGAGCAGTGGCTATGGAGAGGAGGATCCCTGGGGCTTGCTGGCTAGTTAGCTGAGCTGAAATTGTGAGTGCCAAGATCAGTGAGAGGACCAGCATGAATAATAATGTGGAAATGCACAGAATCACGTGCTCATGCATGTGCACATGCACACACGCACACACACAACACACGTACGCACACAATAAATACATAAGACTCAAAATACAAATAAGGTGGAAAGCAGTAAAGAAGACATATGATGTCAACTTCTTGTTATTACACATGCATGCACAGACAAGTGCATCCATAGGAACTCATGGACCACACACAAAGCAAATATCTGTACATAAGAATAAGCATGGCATACATCAGAATAATGGGCTCCATCAACATGGTTGCTTAGGTTCAGTCACAGAGGGTGGATATGAATATCCTTAAAGATTTAGTCTTATTATTTTTAATTGTGTTCATGCCAGTCCAGGTGACCTTGGAGGCTAGAGGTACCTGATCTCCCTGGACCTGGCATTACAGGCAGCTCTGAGCTGCCACCTGTGTGTGCTGGGGACTAAACCTAGGTCCTCTGCAAGAGCAGTCAGTGCTCTTAGCTGCTGAACCATTTCTTCAGTCCTATAAATAATATTTTTTAGCCTGTTATCATCTAACACCCTGCTTTAGTAAACTTGGTGAAAACTAATTATTGAACTTTCAAACTACATCCTGTTTTATGTTCCCAGAGTTGCTCTTATCCTTTTTTTTCTGGAGAAAAATCTCTTGGCTGGAAGAGAAGGCTTCTGCTCCCACAGTTGTGTGATTTCCTGTCTTAGTTACAAAGCGAGATGGTCTGCTCCTGTCATATGAACTACATAAGCCTATCCACCACCTTAGCACAACCACTACTCTCAATGTGCTTTTGAGAGCTCATGTTAGCTGTCGACTTGGTGGGATTGAGAATCACTATGGAAACCCAATTCTGGGCGTGTCCATGAGGGTGTTTCCAAAAGAGGGTTAACTGTGGGTAGCACCATCCCATGGGCTGAGGTCCTGGACCAGAGAGAGAGAGAGAGAGAGAGAGAGAGAGAGAGAGAGAGAGAGAGAGAGAGAGAAAGGAGAGTAGAGAAGATGGGGGGGGCAGGAAACAGGAGAGAGACGAGGAAGGAGAGAGGAGAAAGAGAAAGAGAGGGGAGAGCATGCTGAGCAACAGCCTTCCCATCTCTGTGCTCCCTGATGGGTGCAATGTGCCCAGTACCTTTGGCTCCCTCTCAACCACGATAGGCTATTCCCTCAATCGGTGAGCCAAAACACACCCTTCTTCCTTAAGCTGCTTTCTATCAGGTATTTTGTCACAGGGATAAGAAAAGTAACTAATAATGGAATCACACTGGGAGGTAGACAGGAATTGCATTGACCTCTGGGGATCTATCTACTCTCCACTGTTATCATGGCTCCGCTCCTGAGCCCTGCCACTTCTGTCTAGGTCTGTTCCTCACCTGCCCCGGCCTCTGTGTCGGCTGCTCCTGGACTTGCACTTGCTTACTGGTCACCCTTCCTCTCATCTAGTGACCTGGAGCCTGATTAGACCTCTTTTGAAATCTACTGTCTTTTCTCATTTTAAGCTTGTAATCACTTATTGTGTCTGTGTGTGTTTGTGTCTGCTTTGTGGGTGAGCACACACGTTACACAGGCCACATGTAGACATCAGGACAATTGGTTAGAAGTAGATCTACTCCTCCAACCACCCGGGTCTGAGGGGTCAGGCGGGTAAGTATCCTTATCCTCTGCACATTCCTGCTGGCCTCTTGTGACTGCTGATTTAAGCTATCGTTCTGCTCTGAGTGGACTTGCATTCACTGCAGAGAGCTGATCCTATCACACAACGCCAGCCAAGCTTCTAGGGACCCATTTCTATTCCTCTGACGGAGCCCTGTGCTGCCACTGTGCCGTGCATCCCCTGCTGTGCCTTCCTCCCTCCAACCCCTCACAAAGGGGGCAAACCTGGACGGCAGTCTTAGGACATCCGCTGAGTACCTTTTGATACTGCCGATATCCTTAAGGGTCCTATCGTGTGTATGAGGTATAACGTATCTGTGTGCTATGTTTAAGGGAAGTGTTTTCAATATGGCTGTGAATTGGATGGAGCAGGATGGAGACGTTTTGTTCCTTCTGTGGGGTAATAGAGCAATTTTCATAGTTATGTGTAGGAACTGCTCAAGGGAAGCTCAATAAAATTACCCCAAATAGCTTAGTCTGAGGAGTGTAATTTCTGTGTGGAAGCTTTACTTATCAAACAATCTCCCCACCCCCACACACGCACAACGGAAAGAAACCAACAACACACACACACACACACACACAAAACCCCAAAAACAACAACAAAAAAAGTCAAAACCCCTCACACTTTTGCCTCCAATACTAGACATATTCTTGCCCTCTCAGAAATACGATTTTCACCAGCCCTTCTAGATTCCACCAAGAGTGATTGCTGCAGATTCTCGGGTTTGCATTTCATGGGTTTTGGTTCTCATACATTAAGAATTTATTATAAAACTGAATATTATATAACTTTATATTATATAACAGAGTATTAGGTGGTCATTTCTTAGATTCACAAAAATTTGAGCCTAGGACAGAAAATCTTTTTTGGTAAAGGCTGATGTTTAATTAATTATGACTTACTTTCCATTTTGGGATATAAAGATAAAAACATATTATCTGACCTCGCCATCTTGCAGACGGATGCAGAGGGAATGTCTTTCAAATGTTCTTCTGGAAGACATTTAACATATATACCTTCCATGGTGTGATCTTGCTTGAGTCTAACTTTCATAATTAGTTTTTAAAGTCTCTCAGAATAATCCTTGCTACAACGATTATTTTCCCTGACAACATTTCGATTTGCCTCACACCCCAATCCTCAGCAAGCATTCTGCCTTAACTTTGGCGGCTACAAAGTTTCTCTGAGGGCTCCACAGCATAGGTGGCCAAGCAGAGCATCTACTGCTGGTCCTATCTGCCACATTCCATGAATGGTGTCCTGCAGACCTGCTGGTGAGGACCAGCGGGGAGATGGATGAGAACAGTTCCCTTGGGAACATCTATATGTATGAAGCCTCTCCTGTGGGCAGTATCCTGACTGTGAACCATGGCAGACATATAGAAGGCCTTTAGTTCAGCTTATGAGATCAATGAAGTGTCTAAACTGAACAGACATGGGGAGAATTCTAAAGAATTCTAAAGGTATAACACACAACAGAGATTGGGCCAGAGGGGCGGGGCTATAACACAGTGGGTACAATGTTTACTGGCATGGCTGAAGCACGAGGTCGGAACCTGGCATTCACTGCATAGGCTGTGCATGGTGTTGAATACCTGTAATCCTCCCATTTGGAAGTTGGAGGCAAGAGAATGAGAAATTTGTAGTCATTCTCAGCTACACAGAGGTCAATCTGTGCTCAGGAGACCCTCTCTCACAAAGAAAGACCTTTCAGTAGAACAGGAGTTGTAGGGGGAAGTGACAGAGACTAGGGGGGTTGGCAAAGTGTTAACAGCAAGATCCAGTGTGTTGCAGGTGGTGATCTGCATAGTGACTGTGAAGGCGGGAACTCCGCTGGCAGGGGCAAACCTCCCGATCTTCGTGTGAGGGTCTTTCAACAAAAAGAAAACCCACCAGGAATGTTTCAAACACAGTACAATCTCAGAGCGACAGAATCTAAGAAACCTGATGGGGGCTGGGGCTTCCACAGCAGGCCTGTCAGACGTGTGGGCAAGTGCAGAACCACTTCCTGAAGGTGGCTGTGGCTTGCCCTCAGTCCTAGGCCTCCCCATGGTGTAGTGTCCAATTGTCTTTTGGCTGTGAGTGAAGGGGATCAGAGGGAGGAAGTTGACTCACTGTAGCCTGAACTTATTCTGGGATCTAAGAGATACAGAACTGTTTCAAATTTCCATTTTTATCGTTAATTACTTTAACAGGTTCTTTAATAAGTGCCTCCCAATCGCCCCTGCTGTTCCGTAAAATTATCTACACTGCTTTTTTTTGCATTTTTAATCACGTTTTAGTTTTGAAAAGTCCTGACTTTTCAGAAGCTTTCTGCTCTTTATATTCAAGGGATTGAATTTCCCTTCTGATTTCACTCAACTACACAGATTAGAAGGGGGGAAAAAGATGAACTCCCTCCTCCTTTTTTTCTTCCCCAGACCTAATGGAAACCTCACTGATAGTCCCTGGGGTTTAATGTACCATTTATTAGGAAGAAATAAGCTACCTCCTGCTCTGGGGTGGAAAGAGACACAGTGTGAAGTCCTCTGCTTGAGTTTACCTCATAAAGGGCCATGTTGCTATGTGGAGGTTATCTTCTTCGTTTGCAGGGAGCAGGAAGCTAAGATGACAGACATCAGGGGAGATGTTCAGAGCACAGGACTGTGTCTATCCCAGCAAGTAGTTCAGCAAGGGCTTTCTCTGGGATCTGCCTCCTGTCTCAGCCTAAACACCTCCTCTCATACTCAGCTTCCCCGTTCCCATCAAAGAAGGGCATTAATAATCCCATTGGTATCATTTACAAAACAAGTTTCATGAAAATTGCTTATTTCAGCCTAAAACGTTAAGCTTCTGTTTCAGGTTCATTCCCATCGGATAAATTATGTTGTCATGGTGATTTTTTTTTCTGCCTAGATGATTTAAACTGTTATTTTCCACCCCACCTTGTAAATGAAGAAGTGGCCCAAGAGTTAAAATGTCCTGCTGGATGGAGGTCTCAGAACTAGTGCTGGGAGCCCAGGAAACCTGATTACAGAGTTCAGGCTTATAATTCTGCTCAATTAAATTTACTTAATGATGGTCTGTCAGGGACAATTTACTAAAATAACAATATAAATTAATTAGACAATGAAATGGACTGCACAGAATTAAAAAAATCATCAAATTCAATATTTCTTTGCTGTCTAGACTCAAGCACAGTTCATTCATTTAATAAAAATACTTTATTGCTATTTTACTACCATTATTCTTATATTACTGTTGCTTGACAATGCTTTTACTGGCATTTGTTAATTAATCTAAAATGATTTCACTGTCATTTGCATATATGCACATAATTCATTTGACCACAGTCATCTTATTGTCATCCTCTCTTGTCCCCTCCCACTCCTGCTGATCCCGTCCTCTTCCCAATGGTCGTGGAACTTCCATATCCTTTGTGTGTGACTCAAAGAGTTTTATTAATATTGCTTACAGAGACATGGGTAAAGGATTATTTACAGAAACATAGCCCCCCTCAGTAGCTATATATTATGATTGGCTTAACCGAATACTATTTCTTTCTTAAATCTCTCCATTTTTTTTTCCCAAAGAAACACAATTCTGTTTACGAATGTGGACCTAACTGAAATAAAGAACTAAGTGAACAATAGCAAATATTTAAGAGAAGGCTCACTGCATTCTAGATATTTAAGTTTCCATAAACCCTTTTCTCATTAAATCCTTAAATTCACCCTTTGAGGTATAAATATACCTTTGAGGTATAAATAATTTTCACTAATCAGATCAGGGAAGTGAAGAACAAGAATATTTATGTAACCCGAGGTCAAGGGTTAGAGGCCATAGTCTCTGCCTCTAGACTGTCTTACCCAGGCTCGACTGCTCATGCATTGTCACAGCCTGGTCCCTGGTCTTGGTTCTCCTGCAAGGGCGCTCTGACTAGCTGCTCCCAGAGCAGTGGATGACAGAAAGCCTCAGCAAGGGCTTCTAGAAAGCTCTGCTCTGGACAGTCAGAGCTAAGAGTTAGCGTAGCTAAGATCTTCCAAACAAGAGCAAGAAGAAGCCAGCCAACATTCTGCCAGAGACGTGGGAGGAGCTCTTCAGGCCCCACCTCTTACTGGAGGAACACTCTGCCCAGCAAGTGCTTGCTGCTGAGGGAAGGAGAATCACCCTGCTTTGAGGGTGTGGTCACTGAAGGTTTGTTTTGCTCAAGTGGACGACTCCAAACCTACAAGCTCCAAAGATGTGTATGTTCTGATTCCAAAGCTGGTGAGAATTCCCAGTAACACCAAAAGGTACTTACTACCTATTAGCCACATGCTGAGAAACCAGACACCGCAAAGTACAGAGAAGCTTGTCAAAGATGCTCCTCCAGAGGCGAAGGCAGCTCTGGTGTGCGGTCACATGGGGGTGATGGTGCAGAGAGATAGTGTGCTTCCTACTCTACCCTCTGCAAGAAAGGGTTCCAAAGGCTTCCATTACAGAGATGTGAGACAGGGCTGAGGGCACAGAAGGCTTCCTCTGATGTGAACATTGCACAATGTACGCATGTATAAAACCATCACATGAATATTCGTGCAGATAGCGTACACTTCCGTTGGTTAAATAGGAAAGGTCACTAGAAAAAGAAGCAGATCGAAAGGGGGAGAAGAGAAAAATGGGGTAGAATAGGAGGCAGAGGGTGGACCAGAGAAAGAGGAAGAAGAAGAGAATGAAAAGAAGAAGGAAGAAGAGGAGGGGAAGAGGAGAAAATGAAGAGCAGAGAGAGGAGGAGGAGACAGCTCCTTGTGAACAGGCAGAATGAACTGTTGGAGTCCTGCTCACCTCACAGCACCTGTGCAGGTGTGTGGCATGCACTGCCACACTGGCTAAGGGTTCGGTGCAAGCATTGTCTCCCTTCTCTTGGTTCACACTGAGCTGATGAGCAGGGTTTCAAAGTGTTGCTTCAATTCGCCTTGTAGACTCCGTCGGCAAAAGTCAGCACCACAGCTTCCCTGCAGCTTCGTCCCCACTGTTCCTTTGCCCCCACGGTAAGAAATGCTTTATGGCATTATAAACAAGCAGTTGAAAATTGTTATTTATGTGGCTTCCCAATAGCAATTTGAAATATAGGGCATGGAATTACTAGCATACAATACTGTTCAATATTAACAGTGGGAAGGGTAATATGTAAAACAGGCATTAAAGGATTAGCTGTGAAATATGTTTCAGGAGGCTAAATCATTTCTTAGCAAACGACAGTTTCGAACCATTGTGTTGGGCTCAAGTTGGGTGGATTGATTTTTATTTTTCCATTATTTGAAAAATAAATTCTATATTTAAATCTCAAGTTTGCAATTTTTTTCAGGCTTATTAGGGGAAACTGAGACAGAAAGGGTGCGAGACTTTCAATTTAAATTGCTGTCGCTTTCCCACTAACCCTCTTTACAATGATTGCACCATGACATCAGTGGAGGAAACGCATGAACGCGATGTTGCAGAAGCTTGCCTGGCAGAAAAGCAGTTGTACAGGCACCAGGAATCAGGAAAGAGCTCGAGAGATGGCTCTGTGGGGAAGTGTTTGCCGTGCCAGCATGAGGAGGCTAGTTCATATCTCTCGTACCCAAGTATCCAGAGCTGCGCATATCTATAACCCTAGAAGGGGGTGCAAATGAGAAGGAAGACAAAGAGAAGGAGGAAGAGGAGGAATTACAGCAAAAGGCACAAGGGAAGGAAGGAGAGGACAAGGAGAGGAGACAGAGGACTCCTGGAGCCCAGTGGCTCTCCAATTTAGACAAATTGATGAGATCCAGGGTCAGTGAGAGACTCTGTCAAAAAACAAGGTGCGTAGTCAGTGAGGAAGATCACAGACAATGCCCTCTAGCCGGTACATGCATGCACAGGTGCATATATGTCCTATACACGAGCACACATAACCAAACAACACTGTCTCACACATGCACACCAATTTAACAAGCACAGATCTTCCAGGAGACAAGAAACATTTTCACAGTTTTACTTTAGAATCTACAAGTATATAAACATTTAATTCCCGTCACGCTGGTCTGTCTGGAGTTAGAAAACACTGTGTTTGTGAACCAGGCATGGGGGAAGGTCAAAAGGGAAATTCCTAATCCCTCAGGGTGGAAATCATGAAGTATTAAGCAGATATTCGATGCATAAATATAAATAACATAATCTCTCCACTTTCTTCCGAGACAGTTGCTGGCTACCATAATCCTAAAATTATTCCATACTCACAAATCCCCCAAGATTTATTAATTTTCATAAACTGCTTTGATGGAAACTTCCCTCAAAGAGGCACGGTAATCTTTCTCTGAGCTCCTCTTTCACTCTGGATCATGAGCGGGCAGCGTTTCCCACCTCAGAGGCTGCTGAAAGTGAGTTCTTATTTTTCAAAGGAATTGGTTATGGATCTATAAATAACTATTACAAAGAAATGAGTCCAGAGAGAAAAATAAACTGCTCTCAGACTTATTTTAACAACTATGAGAAATTAAAATTCCCAAGAAGTAATTAAGGTGATAAAATTAGGGCTTTGCTTTGAACACTTGCTGGCAATCAGCTGGGTTTAAAGACAATAGTGTTTTGTCTCAGGCTGCCTGTTGAAGCTTATAAATATTTCTCCTTGATTGCTCCATGTTAATGATTCCAGGGGCTTCAGATGTTTCTTACATATATCTCTACTGTATTTTTTTAAGCTATTTAATGTGAGAAAGCAAATTTCTTTTCATAAATTTATTTCTGCTTTTGGTTTTTCAAGGAACTGCCTCACATAGCCCAGTCTACACTAATCTCAGCGTACAGTTGAAGAAGACTTGAACCCTTGATTCTCCTGCTTCTATCTCCCCAGCGCTAGGAATACAAACATGCCACCATGCTGGTTTATGTGGTACTGGGGCTTGAACTCAGGACCCTGTGTGTGTTAGGGCAGCATTATACCAATTGACCCACAGCTGTGGCTTCATAAATGCATTTCTACTGATCAAAATCTAGTGAAATAATACAGCCTTTAACTTGAGTGCATAAAACTTTACTCGCTCCATAAAATGTGAATTATGTATTCAAAAACCAAACGGTTGGGTCCAGATGATGTCGTCCAGTATTTATTTACATGGGTCACCCACCAGGCTAAATTCCAGGGCCGCAGTCATGGCCCAGCTCATTGTACTACCATTAACTGGCTCCCAACCCTAGACTGGGTTGATATATTTTAAATACAGAGAATAATAACTACAAAGTAAACTTTGAAAGATTCAGAATAAATCCAGGGCTCAGCTCCACAAACTGGTCGTCCTCCACATTGGTAAGACCATGACCAGAAAAGTGAGGGAGGCATGTGATCTTGGGCATCGTCATATTGGATTTAGATCCTGACTGTGTACAATGAGGGCAAAGGACTTCCTCTTTTGTTTTGGAATAATAAACACACTACCAGCTTATAGGAGCTTACTGAAGACTTGAAGTTCCAGAAGGACTCTGGAATTTCGAAGGTTGAGATGAGGAGTCAATTGGCTGAGGTACTTGGAGTCTGTCGGATCCTTAAGAAATGCTGGATGTTTTAAGGACCATGAGCATCATTTGTTTGGGCTGGCACAGAACCTTCTGTACAGAATTTCAACAGGATGAGAGCGGAGCGTTAACTCAACACCAGGGCACTCCTATGCCCCCATGTGGAACACACAGATTGCACATCCAAGAATCCAGACCTGCCTCTAACTGGATTTGGTTTGTGTTAGAGAAAACCATAATGGTGAGTTTATTGAGCATAAGAATACACTTTTGAATGTGAACATAAATTGTATGTGTGCGTCATGTATGTGTATATGTGTGTGGAGGCCAGAGGTAGACACTGGTTATTTTCCACAGGCTCTTACAGAGCCCACTGTCTGCGTAGACTGGATGACTAGTGACTTTCAGATATCTTCCCTGCTCCCCTGAGGACTAAAATTCTAGACTTGTACAGCTATGCCAGCTTTCACGATGGTGTTGGAGAGCTGGGCTCAAGTTGGGCAAGCACTATACCAACTGAATCGTCCGCCCAACCAACTTTTGCAGAAGCAGAGTAGTCTGCTTCATTTCTCAAGTCTCCAATTACCTTCAGCATCTACTGCATATATAAAACAAGACCCCAGCAGTTTCCCAATAGAAGAACAGCTCCACTAAAGGAAGAGTCATTCCCTTAGTGAGAAATGCTAAAATGTATGATATCACTGGCAGTGTTCCGGTTGAGCTGGAACAAATACAACTATGAGGGAGGAAGAATAAGCAGTAAGAATAAGCAATGCTTAAAAATATTTTTGTGTCTACGTGTATGATATGTATGTGTATAATGTGTACGTGTATGTGTGCATGCACATTCATAAGTATGGGTGTGCATGCACGCATGCTACAGAGTGCATGTGGAAGTCAGAGGCCAACTTTGGGTGTTGGTCCATGCCTTCAACCTTATCTGAGGCAGGCTCTCTTTGTTTGCCATGGCATTCACCACGTTAGGTGCCCTGTGAACCTCGAGGGTTTCTTCTGTCTCCACCTCCCTCTCAGATTCATGCTTTGGGTCTTCCTTGCTGTATATAAATTCTGGGGATTCAAACTCTGGCCCTCATGGAGGCATTGCATGAGCTCTCTACCCTCTGAGCCATCTCTTCTGTCTCTAAAGCAGTACTTCTAAGCCATAGTTATTTTACTATCAAAATGCTAGGAATGGCTTGTTCCAGATCCCTACCCATTTCAATATAGTTCCTTCCCTATCCCCACAGAGGGCTGTCCATACATGTCCTGCAAGTCACTTCTCCTCAGACAGTATGAGAAGAATCTTCCATTAAGGGCAAACACTGACTTCATGCCAAGATGGCCCCCACAGAAGTGGGCATAGCCAGAGTGTCTACTTGGTTTGCTCTCTGATCACCCAAACAGCATTCCTGCCCTGCTCATGCATGAGTGTATATGCATGTTTGTGTGTGTGTTCAAGAGCATTTGTGTACACAGGTTCACACGAATGTGTGTTTCAGTGCATCTGGAGGCAAGAGGACAAATTCAGGTATTCTTTAGGGCACTATCCACCTTGATTTTTGAGACAGTCTCTCTCATTGACATTGGAGCTTGTTAAGCAGGCTAAGGTGTTTGGCCAACAAACACAGGATGTTTGGTCACCAAATAACAGGAATTTCTCCCTCTCCAGCCCTGGGGTTACAAAGGCATACCACCTCACACAATTTTTTTTTTTAAACTCGGTGGGGAGGATGTTTGAAATCAGGTCTTCATGCTTGCTTTCAAGTGCCTTCCCAATGGAGTCTTTTCCCCAGCCTTGTTCTTTAGCAGCTCCACATGCCTTGATGTCCCTAGTCTTCCTGATCCTCGAGTTGACTTCGTGATGCTGATCTTGCTACCTGTGTCCTAAACATGACAGCATTAGGACCAATTCTTAGTCACAGCATAAAATGGCAAACTAGAGGCTGAAGAGGCAGCTGGCTTGGTGGTTAAAAGCATTTGATTCACAATTATGAAAACTGAATTCAGACCCCAGAACCCACATTAACAAGCTGGACATCCTGTATTTGCCTATAATCCTGTTCCTAGGGGACTGCAGCCAAGAGGATTGCTGGGACTTGCTGGCTTCCAGATTAGCTAAGAAAATGCAAGTCCCAGGTTTAAAGAGAGACCCTGATTCAACGATACAGGTGAAGACTGAAAAAAGATACCTGATTCCCTCTTCTGGCGTCTTTGCATGCACACAGGTGCATATAATCACACATATATGCTCATGCACTCCCCAGCACATACACACAAATGAATGAATGAATGAATCTTAGAAAGAAAATAGGATACGTGGAAAGTCGAGTATGCTATTCTGTAGAATCTTTTCTGACCCAACTCTGAAAAGTGACAATTTCCTTTGTCACAGCACTGTGCAAACATGGTGTCTGACACATAAATAAGCAGGGACATTAGCTTCTTCCTTGGACCTCAATACCTAACCACAATTACTGAGTGGGATAATAACTGTAATTATTCTGTCCTCACATGATACTGGCAATACACATCTGAAAATATGAAAATACTCTGACAAACTCTTTTCTATTCATTTTCTCTGGGATGGTGACTGACGGTGTCCTGCAGCACTGGAGTGCTCTGGAGCCTGCCACCAGTCCATGGGCGTGATTGTGAGAGTTTTACATTCCGTATCACATTCGCTTGGTGAGTCCATCGCCAGACCTTGCGATCCTTGGAAGATTTAGGCAGCTCTCGATATGATCTCATTATTGACGTTTCTGCTGATCGATGATGGCTCTTACAGAATTGGAATCTGCAGATCAATTCCATTATTAGATTCTCGCTCTCTGCTGCCATAATCATTTTATCACATGGGCTGCTGCTATCAAACACTGCTTTATCACCGTGTAATGGGACAAGTGAGATCAGCGTCTTCAGTCTGTTACAAGAAATAAGAAGTTTTCTTGGCTTTAAATCTCACTGTCTCAAATCTTAGGAGATTCTCTTGATAATTACATTTATATAGCGGTTAATTTGAACTTATTCTCCCTTAAACCTATGTTCCTTGGGAGCAACAATGCTGAATCCTGAGAGAAATTGCCACTGGCCTCCTTGAGACCATTTCCTCTTTCCTTTCGGAGAGTTCAAGGTATCAGCTTGAAAAGGCAGATGCCAAACTGTATAGCAGTGGGAGGAGCTTAGACCTATCATGTGACTTAACAATACCATCCCTGGGCATTTACCATCCACATCAGCCTGCCAGAGATACTTGCACATCTGTTTTTATTGCTATACTATGCACATATCTAGGAACCAGTCTGGGTAATAACAACAGAGGAATCGATAAGAAACACAAACACACATTTGCACATATTCACATGTATACACACACATTACACACATACACATATGTACATACACACTGGAAGAGTTTTCAACCAGAAAGAAGAGGGAAGGCATGTCTTTTGCTGGAAAATGAATGAAGCCTAAGAAAAATGACATTACATGAATTAATTCAGTCGTCACAGAGAAACAAATATCACAGCTTCATTTACCAAGAGGGCCAAAACAAACAAACAAAAACCTTTTCATGTCGCTACATGACCTACCTCTGCCCCTAAACTCAAGGTCTATGATCTATGAAGACATGACCAGGGTAATAACATATATGCAGCATATCTACCCAAAAGCTTTTCTAGAAATTATAGTCACCAATGTATGAGAGACATGATACAAATGTTGGTCCTGTGTTTCCATAGCTACCTGATTTCTAAGAAAAGATAATATGGATATGGGTTCTCATGAGTTTCTTATTTTTAATGTGTATGGGATACATGCAGATGTAGGGCACATATATGTGTTAAGGTCACACGAATGCACATCATATGGAGGCAAGGGGTTATGCCAGGTATCTTACTCAATATTTCTTCACCTTATACACTGAGGCAGGGTCAGGCAGAAACAAATTGCATTTGTTTCATAATCCCCAATCTAAATTTCCTGGGGGTTGGGTTTTAAGCAGGCCACCACATGCACCCAGAATGTGGGTTCTGGGAATGTGAACTCTAGCTCTCTAATGCCTGGTTGTCAACTTGACCACATCTGGAATTAACTAAAATTTAAAACTGGAGGGCACATGGTGAGGGACTTTTGTTTACTTTACAGTAGGAAGATACACTTATAACCCAGATCTTTGGCGTAGGAAGATATGCCTTTAATCCAGATCTTTTGAACTGGAAAAGGCATGTCTTTAATCTGGCCCACATCTGCTGTTGGGCACCTATAGAAAGACATGGAAGAAGGAAGCTTTTATACTTTGCCTGCTTGCCCTCCGCTTGCTAGCAAGTCCATTCCTTCACTGGCATTAGAGCCTATTTCTACTGGAATCCAGCATATACTGAAGGCCAGCTAAGACATCCAGGCTCATGGATCGAGCTACTACTGGATTCTTGGACTTTTCATTCACAGTGAAAGCAATTGCTTGATTAGCTGGACTGCAGCCTACAAATCATTCTAAAAGAAAAACAAAAACAAAAAAACCTTTTTTCTATAAATGGAGAGTTCATTCTGCAAGTTCTGTTACTCTAGGGAACCCTGACTAATACACATGCATGTGCAGCAAGGATTTTACCTGCAGAGTCATCTCCCAAGCCCCTCTGAGCTCTTACGTGAGACCTGTGGGTCATGCCTAGCCTCTTGGTGTAGAAGACGCAGTGGGCCGCTTCCCGCCACCTGGCTCCTGACTGCCTGCTAGCTTTACCCCAAATAATTACTTCGAAACTGTATTCTTTTAAACACTGCTTGGTCCATTAGCTCTAGCCTTTTATTGGCCAACCCTCACATCTTGATTAACCCATTTCGATTAATCTGTGTACACCACGAGGTGGTGGCTTACTGGGAAGGATCTTAACCTGCATCCATCTTGGAGAGGAGAACTATAGCGTCTGCCTCTCTGCCTTCTACCGAGCATCTTGTTCTGTTCTGTCCTACCTAATTTTCTGTCCTATCAAAGGGCCAAGGCAGTTTCTTTATTAGCCAATGAAAGTAACACACAGACAGATGACCCTCCTCCATCATCTTGGGCATTGTGAACTGGGAAGGATTCATGTATCTTCAGTTTCAGTTAATTTGAACTAAAATTTATTACAGTAATTCACATAGACCTTAAACTATAGTTGTATAAGCCTGTGACTTTGTCTCCAGCAGGAATCCTTGATACTTTACGACATTAAAGCTGAAAACATCTTTCAATTATGTATACATACATCATTATTAAAATTAATATGCATTATGTTAGAGCTACAAAGCTCGGTAAATTCTAGAGTTCTATCTCTTTGGGTGTGGGTGTGCCTGAATGAGAGAATTCAAAGTTCAAGGCGAGGCTTGGATACATAATGAGACCATGCCTCAAAAGAGACAAAAATAATGTCAGATATTCTTCTTTCAGTTTGGGCTAGAACAATAGCTCAGCCAAAACACTTGCCACCTAGCCTAACAATCTAAGCTGGATTTCCAGGACCCACATGGTGGTAGGAGACATCTGACTAACCTAAGTTGTCCTCTGCCTTCCACAAGTATTCAGTGGAACACACACACACACACACACACATACACACACACACACATACATGCATGCACATGCACAAACACACAGAGACAGAGAGAGACAGAGACACAGAGAGACAGAGACAAAGAGAGAGACATATACATGAATTTAATCACCCGTGGATTGAAACTACTTGGAAAAAGTGTCCTCTGTATGATACATACAGAGACCTTTCCCCTCTCTTTCTTGTTCCCTAAGTGATGCTTAGTCTATGTAGAGGATATTCATACCATATCAGTTATTATTAGTAATCTAGAGAAATCTGAAATGTAAAATAAGGTGTACAGGTTATACGTAAATGTAAAATCATTCTACATAAAGGACATGAGTATCTATGTATTTGGGACCCATATTTTGTGGCTAGACACCTGTGCAGGGACACCTGCAATTGGTTTCCTTGAGAATCCCAAGTCTTTAATTGTGTGTTTTAGAGCATTACGCAGGGGCTAGAGAGACGGCTCAGCAGTTAAGCACACTTGTTGCCCTTCAAGTTTAGTTTCCAGCACTCACAGCTGAAGCTTGCAAAAGTCTGTACCTCCAGCCCTAGGGTCTCTGATGCCCTCTTTTGACCTCCACAGACTGTGCACAACCCCCAACACACACGCACACACTCAAAGAAAGTGAACAAAGGCCTTTTTTACTGAAAACAAAAATGGTCCATGACTTTAAAAGTATGTAATTATAAGTTCCAATTCCTGTATTCTTCTATCTTCCATTTCTTGATATATCAAAGCCTCTCTAATGCACCACTGACTTCTTGAATGTCTGGGTGAAGGTGGGTGAACTCGCACACCCAAGATCTACCATTTACCTCCAAAACTCCGAGGCACTGGCTCTGGTTGGGGGAGGAGTAGGCATTGGTGTGAATCTCTGCTGAAATAAATTGTCTTTCCTTTCATTGCCAAGGTGAGCATGACAACCGCGATTGTTATGTATTGTTGCAATCTATATCTTAATGGCATTTTAGCCCTGTGGTGGGCTCACTGAGAAACCGTGTGCAGACTTCAAGAGGCCATTTAAACATGTGCAGATGTCTGGAAAATTAATACCATTATCTACCTCTCACCCTTTGCCCGTAGGAAGCAAAGCAGAGATGGACTGGAGAAGGATATAAGAGATCAATACATAGTCATAAAGTGGAGAGCCATCCTTCTAGGGAGCACGCGTGGAAATGAGCAAGAGCTCCACAGGGCTTTTCAAGAGACTTTCTCATCAGAGTTTTTGAAATGCCATTCATTTATTCTCTTATAATCTCAAAGGAGTGTGTGGGCGAGAAGCACAAAGAGAGAGAGCACGACAGAGGTCATCTCCTGTTGGCCCAACTGCAGTGTCGTTCAAGACACCCAGCTCACAGGGTGGAGACATGCCTCTCTTCTCAGGAAGGAGCCTGAATTTATCAAGGGAAAAGTCTCATTTTAAAGTTTATTTGTCATTTTGTTTATCGATTGATTGATTTAGTTTGTGTGTGTGTGTGTATGTGTGCACATGCATGCACGCACATGTATTAAATTAAAGGTCTAATTTTAAAATCTATCATTTTATTTATTTAATGCACATGTAGAACCCAATGAACAGCTTCAGGGGTCATTCTTCAGTTACCCTTCAATTTTTGTTGTTGTTGTTGTTGTTTTGTTTTGTTTTTGAGACAGTCCCTTTCACAAGCCTGGAGTTCTCCAAATGGCCTAAGATGACGGGGCAGTGACCACCAGAGAACTCCCTGTCTCTCCTTTCCCAGCAGTGGGATTCCAAGCATGTGTCACCATGCAGGGTTGTTTTCATGCAAGCGGGCATTTTACTGCCTGAGCTATTCCCCAAGTGCCTGAAGCTATCTGTTCAAAAGAGTTTTGCATTTTGAAAAACTCTCGAGACATTCTATAACATTGCCAGCAGGGGAGATACTCTCAGAGGTAGCTCGGAGGCTTTATACCATTTCCTGAGCCGCAGTATCATCTCTCCTCTTCCTTCATTTTTATTTCTAACAGATTGTACCCTATAAACATTTCAACTACCCCAATAAGAACTTGAAACCAAGATAGTATTTTTTAAATCAAAGAAAAGGCACTTTATGTTTTTATTAAATGTTCTTTTTTGGGGGAAAGATTCTCCATTTGTAAGAACACAGAAGGAAAACACTGTAGAAGAAACTTTCAACTATTTTCTTCAGAT
Organism: Alexandromys fortis; assembly: GCF_014885135.2. NCBI lineage: Eukaryota > Metazoa > Chordata > Mammalia > Rodentia > Cricetidae > Alexandromys > Alexandromys fortis. The sequence continues at coordinate 2,269,168 of NW_026068005.1, read as the reverse complement.
GGGTGTGGATGAACTTTCGGAATACGCTGAGAAACCCTAGCAGATTCTCTCTCTCTCTCTCTCTCTCTCTCTCTCTCTCTCTGTGTGTGTGTGTGTGTGTCTGTCTCCCTCTGTGTGGTTGTGGCTGTCTCTGTCTCTCTGTCTCTCTCTCTCCAGGAACCTGTTGTTGGAAAGCATTTTGACAGCTGAGGCATCTATCCCCCATGCCTTCTCTTCCGTCTTGCTTTGTGGGCATATTCTAATATGACTGCTCCATAGCTTACACCAAGACGGCTCGTGCACTATCACTATTTTAGGATAGGTAATTTATGATTCATGGCTAAGACAGCTAAGATGGCTGACAAGGAACTCGTTTTAAGATGGCTGTTGGACAGCCTGTCTTATCTTTACTCCAGTTTGGATGAGGAGCAACCATGAACAAAGGGCAACCGTAGCCATGCTATTCTCACTCCATCAGTAAAGCCAAAGCTTTCCATGAATTCCCATGGAAGATCTGAACTGAGGTCCAGAGTCAAGACTAGGGGATACTCCTAAGAAGAACAGAAAGCTAAGGGAAAATGCATTTCCTCTCTAGACTCTGAAGGAGAAGAAAGAAGGGCACAGACTAAGTATGACAAAAAATGCTGCCTATTGAATATGGTTCTTTCTCCCTAAAATGTGGAATCTTCGGTGTGAGTCAAATGCTTCAGTCCACAGTATTTCCAACATTGAGGTAATACCCTCCCACACCCACCCTGACCTACAGCTCACCCCGTCCCAGACCCAGTGACCCGCCAGGTGTGAGACAGTGGTTCACTTGTCAGTGCCGTTTCTTGAGTATGTAAAATGTATGATGGCCTCCTGCTGACTTGCTAAAGACATTAGCATGGTCAGGAAATAAACTATGCTAACTTGTGGCTATTTGTTACCCCAGGAAAAAGCACCCTATCCTGACTGAATGAGACAACTTGAAATGTCAGCTGAGGAGAAGCTCAAGAGACACATGCCATCTCACAAATGATGCTCCCCTAATGCCAACTCTCTCTATTTTTGGTACAGTTAAGTAGTCTTTAATTCATAATCCTACCACTGTCCTTGTACTGCCCATGGGACATAGACAAATTGCCCTTCTTCCTTGTGTCTCTACACAGACAAGCGGCTAATGAGACATAGCGTGTTCAAGGTAAGTCACCCAATTTAATATGAACTTCTGGGATGACCATCTGCAATCATTTAATGCATAGTAATGAGAAATGGTGTAGTTTATGACCAGCCTCGTTAATGACATAGTTCATATTTCTGGGTTGTCATGTTTGCCCTTAAGGGAAAGATGGAACACCTATGCTTCTGCTACATTAAGTGTTGCCTTTTTCTTTAAATATAGCATCTTCACAAGTCAGGGGTGGTGGCTAAGAAGATGAAGTGCTTGCCATGTAAGGATGAGGTCCTGGGTTCAGTTCCTCCTAACACATGTACAAGCCTGGCAGGCATGGTGGCCGACTGTAACCCCAGTTAGAGGAGACAGACGGGAGACTCTGGAGCAGTGGGCTCTCTAGATGAGTAAGAGACTCACGCTGTCTCAATAAATAAAGAGGAGACAGGTTGAGGAAGACATCCAAGGTGAGTGTGGGCCCTGCATATATACATGCACATGCACAAGTGAACACACACATGCACCCATAGAATTGTGAACATTCACACACATGTGCTTACACATATATACATACAAAATGGCAAAACTGAACATTGCTGCTTGCATCCCCAGCAAGGTCACAGGAACCCACTAGGCAGTGTTACACTTGTCCGGAAGACCCCATGGGAGCAGCACCATAGCAGTGAGGCATGGGAAGCCATGTGGGAGAGAAGCAGAGCTCAACTCAAAGCAGTCTTGTTCCTCTGGTGACTGTGCTTTATTCCGACTACCAGCTCTCTCTTATTGGACAGCAGGAGACACAAGTCATAGAGATTTGTGTCTGCAAAAGAGCTGGTTCTAGAATGGGGAGCTGGCCCAGCGGTTAGGAGCACTGGCTGTTCTTCCAGAGGACCTGGGTTCTAGTCCCAGCACCCACATGGCAGCTCACAGTGGCCTATAACTCTATCTCCTGAGAACCTGAGACCCTCCTCTTGCCTCCATGGACACTGCATGTATGTGATACACAGGCATACATACAGGCAAAACACCCACACACATTCAAAGCAAGAATAGAAAACTAAAGGGAAAGGGTTGGTTTTGCAACAGATGATAACAAACACTCTCACCTGACCTACTTGTGTGCTGAAGCTCACTTAGCAGAACTTGAGCTTATTTCTCTGCCTAGAAATACACCGAGGGAGGGAACCCCAAAAGACTGCCAATTACCAATGCTGATGCTGTTCAGGCTTAGCATCCAGTCTCTTCTTTTCTCTTACGAAGAACAATGGCCAGTTTAGAAAAGGAAATCGAAAACCACAAGGTCCCACAGCTGTGGCTCAGTGTGAGCACTTGCTAGCATTCAGGAAGCCCTGGGCTCAAGTCTCAGCACTTCAGAAACTTGGCAAGGTGGTGGACACTGGTCAATCCAGCAGAGGCAGGGGGATCAGAAGTTTAAGGTCTTCTTTGGCTATCTATGGAGTTCAAGGTCAGTCTGGACTACAAGAGACCCTGCTTTAAATAAAAAAAGTAAATAAATAAGCCTCAAATCCAAGAAGAACATCCACACTTAATCTCACATTTCCATAGATTTAAGCTGCACATTATGGTCACTAGTTGCTTCTCTTTGTAAAATACAAATGTGAAGAATTCTTAACTCTTCTTGAATTTAAACACAATTGTGATTCTCTCTCTCTCTCTCTCTCTCTCTCTCTCTCTCTCTCTCTCTCTCTCTCTATGTATTGATACATGGTCTGACTAAAATCTTGACCGGCTTGAACTCAACTAGACTTTGAACGTATACCTGTCCTCCTGCCTCTGCCTCTCCAGTGCTGGGATTACAGACTTGTACCACTATGTCTATCTTCTGGGGTGTCAATTTTTAAAGCAAAAATGAACAGTTCATATTCAGGGACATTAATAATAACCGAGGCGCCATTCCTGTTACAGACTCCAGTGTATTCTCTCTATCCTAAGTAGCACAAATCCTTTAAATCTCCAAAGCATTTAATTTGATGTATTCTTTCGCTATTTCATTTGGGATTTATGGGGTGTGAAATATGCATCATGATGAGAAAACAATTAAACAGTGCACCTGTTGTCCCCGCATATTGTGCTTGGTAGCTGCTGGAGTTGCTGCTTCACTCCCCAGCATGGTGTTAGCCAAGGAGCCATTATAGCTAACCAATGACACCAAATTAGACTATTAGACTTTCTATTTACTGGTGTGTGTGTGTGTGTGTGTGTGTGTATTTAGTGTGTGTGTTACGTCTATGTGATATATGTGCATGTCATTGCGTGGGGATGTGTACTCCTCTACATACACATGGACGCCAGGAGAGGGTGTCTCACCTGCAAGGATACTGTGGGCTAGCATGTGGATTGTGAGAATTTCTGCCAGAAATACTGGCTTAAAGTACCTGTATACTTTGGATAATAGGTTTCAGGCTACGTGGCTAGTTTCTTTTGGAAAGTCGTGGATTTTGGTGTGTATCCAGGTAAGGATTTCTACAGGACTAACCTTATAATACAAGCATGGGGTTTCCTGCAAGCAGAGGTATTTCACATGTATTAGTGCAAGGGGAGTCAGATATACCCTTCGTGAGCAGCTCTCTTGGGAACTGGTCTTCCCAGTCTCCCATTATGTGTCACCTCCCTGTGCTCATTTCCCTCCACGTCCTTTCACCGTGACACAAACAAGCCATGGGCACTGCTAGATGGCTGTGACCTGTGAGACAGCTCAGCAAATCTTCACCCTTGAGAAAGGGCTTTCTCTCCCCCAATACACTGACATATTTATCTTTCCCTCTGTCTCTCTGTCTCTGTCTCTGTCTCTCTCTGTCTCTCTGTGTGTGCGTACTGGTGCTCACATTTTATGTGCATGTAGAGCTGGAGGACAATGATGTCTTTTGAGGCAGGGTCTCTCACAGGCCCGGAACCCACCATGTAGGCTAGGCTGATGGCCACTGAGCACCAAGAATCCACATGTCTCTGCCTCCCAGTACTAAGTTCACAAGTGTGGGCTTACATATGGGTTCTGGCAATGAAAGTTAGGCTTTCTAATCGCTTTACTTACTGAACTTCCTGTCACCCCAGACAGTGTAATGTTAATTAAAAATATAGTTCATGAATTAACAGGAAAGAAATAAATACTTAAATATATGCATACTTTATCACAGAGTAACATAATTTTCCACATAAAAATTATACATTTATATAGGTTTTTTTTTTTTTGGTTTTTCGAGACAGGGTTTCTCTGTGGTTTTGGAGCCTGTCCTGGAACTAGCTCTTGTAGACCAGGCTGGTCTCGAACTCACAGAGATCCTCCTGCCTCTGCCTCCCGAGTTCTGGGATTAAAGGCGTGTGCCACCACCTTCCGGCTACATTTATATAGTTTATCCTATATAGTATGTGCAATATATATATAATATATATACTATAATATGCTAGATATTTTATAGCCACTAGATATATACATACTATATATCCTATATATAGTATATAAAATATGTGAACATATATAGTTCATCACTGAAAAGGTTTTTATAAGAAAAATACACATATAGTTTATACTATAATATAAACTATTATATATAATATATTACATATCCAGTATATGTATATACTAGATAGTATACATATAGTAACTATATGTACTATATATACCATATATTCTATAGAAAATGTGCATACACATATAGTTTACTATATAAAGCATGCTTTTCTATAGGAAAATGCTCAGGCATCAGTCCTCTACAAACATAGAATGACCATACACTTAAAGGCAGACCCACCACCAATGCAGTGTCTGTGCATCCAGACACCCCCAGATGGCTGCTGTGGAGAAGCACAGGGAGTGCCATTAGAAACAGTGAGTTATTCCTGATTAGATTAAAACTAAAGCAAAGTTCAATTCTTCCTCTGAAGTCATAGCAAATGCAGCCTGCACTGAACTTACAGCAACAATATTTGGAGGTTTTTGTATCCTGAACCTGAAAGTACACACAGTGGTGGCTCTGAGGCAGAGAGGCCAAGGAACAACTGTTGTGCTTCCCCAACATCACAGGACCAAACAACACACCCGCAATCGGTTTCTAGCATACAGGAGCCGTCCTGCTTGGACTAACTGTGCAGTGAGAATCCATAAAATTTGAGGGCTTGATACTTACTACTTGTTACAAATTTAAGATTTTTCAGGATGAAGACAATAGGTATCAGTAGCACCAGGGAAAAAAATAATAGGGAGCTTCCTGGTAGAGGAATTAACAGTTTAGTTCTATTTCCTTCAGCAGCCCTTTGTGAGCATGCTAAGTACACTGAATTCTGGGTACCATGCTATAGCACAAAGCCAGAGCAGGCCCCAAGAAAGGATGAGGACAGATATTTTCAGAGCCAATCATTCATTCCTTTTCATGGGTATTCAGGAAGCTACTGATTCAAGAAACGCGGAAGGAAAAAAGAAAGGAGGGAGATAAAGATGATAGACAGCAGATAGGCATTTTCACATATGAACAGAAGACTGCACTGAGGGTGTCTCTCATTTGTTTGAGGTCGGCATATCAAGGTACAGTTATCAAAAAATAATTACTGTGTGTTCAACACTGCAATGGTCATGCCATATCAAAGTTCTGCATTCTAGCATGGTTATAGGAGGTGCCAAGAAGGTTTTGCCCATCATTGGTTCTTGATAGTTGTAGAAGGAACTGTGACATACCCTTCTACGGTGCAGCCACTGGGGGACTAGCTGATAACAGAAACACTCAGAAGGAAAGGAAAGGAGATGACAGAGGCCCGGGAATCTACTAACCAACACATCATATATAAGCATGACACTGCCAAAAACTTAATACAGCAACATTTAAAGTTACTATTTACTGTGTCAGGCCTGGTCCACATCCTTATTACGTGCTACCTCAATTCTTACAAGTTCCTTAGAAGGTAGATATGATGAACTCCTTTTCTCAAGTGAGAATGGAGGTGAAGAAAGGTGAAGAACCTTCTGCAAGTTCACAACCTAGACAATCCGGTTCTTCAGTGTGGGCTCTTAACCTCTGTGCTATGAAGCACAGTTCAGAATGCGGAAAATTAGACTCACTAAAATGTTCAGAGTGCTCCCAGCCTATGTTTCCTGTGGCCTGGATCTCTTTTTTTCTTCCTTTCTTTTCTGCTGAGTTTTTATTTTGAAAGGGCCTTGGAAATAGACAGCTTTAAACATATTTGAGTCAATCGACCAGAGTTTCTGCTTGGAATTTTCAAAGCCTGCACAAGGCCCAAGGTTGCCCCGTTGCCAACTGTTGATAAGTAGGGGAGTTGAGGAGATACACGAGAAAGAACATTTCCTTTGATGTTGAACTCAAGTTCAAATAAGCGAAGGCTATCCCAGCTGCCTGATCTTGTTTATATCGAGGCATTTATAAAACAGATATTTCACTAGTATATTTTTAAGGATAGTAGAACATCACAAATAAGTCACATGATATATATGCAGATATGTAGACCGCTAGGAGTTTCTGAACCACGTATTGTCCTTATTGTAATGGAATACCTCTTTACATTTACTGGTCCAAACCTGATGCATTCTTTACTCTTCCTGTTGTTACAAAAACACTTAACAAAAGCAACATAAGTAAGGAAGGGTTTCTTTTTACTCACAGTTCCATAATACATGGTGGGGAAGGTATGGGTAGCAGGAACATTATGTAGCTGATCATATTGTACCCACTGTCAGAAAACAGGGAGATGGATGCCGGTGCTCTGCCCATTTTCTCCTTTTTATTCAGTCCAGGGCCCCAGGTGCAGTAGTGTGAATGAGAATGGCCTATATGTTTGAATGCCTGAACCAAAGTTAGTCAAATTATTTGAAAAAGATTAGGAGGTGTGGCCCTGTTGGATGAAGCATGGCCTTGTCAAAGAAGGCATGTCACCAGGGTGGGCTTTGAGGTTTCATAAGCCTATTCCAGGCGTAGCATTTCTCTCTTGCTGAAGTTTAGGAAGTCAAGCTCTCAGCTACTGTACACGTGCCATGTCTGTATGCTTCCTGCTAAGATGATTATGAACTAACTCTGTGAAAGTATAAGCAACCCCCTAATTAAATGCCATCTTCTGTAAAACTTTCCATGGTCACGATGTCTCTTCATAGCAATAAAACAGTAACTAAGACACCTGGTTATGAAATGGTGCTGTTCATAATTACAGTAGGTCTTTTTATCTCTAAGAGCCCAGTCTAGAAACTCCTTCATAGTCACGTCCAGAAATTTGTTTCCCAGTTGACACTCACTCCTAGAAATCTATTCTCTCTCAGATGGCCCTTCCTCCTGGGGCTTTCTTTACACAGGGAACTGTGCATGCTCAGAATAAGGGAACTTCAAGAAGCAGGGGTTATCTTCCTATCCACCCTTTTGGGAGGCCTGCCTGGGGTGTTACACATACCCACTGCCTCCTAGGCCTGCATATGCTTGACCTGGTTGCTACTCTGGAGCAGGCCTACTTTCTCACATTGACTTCCAGCAATGAGACAGTGGTGCCTCTAAGTTAAGAAATTTAATACCTTCCAAATGGTGAAGACAGGAAAAATGGCCTCGCGACTATCTGTTTTTACACACAGATTAGTACTGCTTCTAGTTTGGCCAGTAAGTCTCTTTTTATAGCAGAGCGTAGCAACTGCAGACTCATGACTGTGCCAAGAACTAGTGACTGGTGATTGCTCACCAATAAATGTGATATCTATATCACTCCTTCTTAGGCTTACCAAATATCAAGTGAAGAATGTATAAGCCCACGGAGGGGGCAGATCGTTGTGGAGTGCACTCTTCTGAGTCTGACATGACAATTGTATTTGTAAGCTCACAATGACTGTGATATCTGCACAAGACTGGACCTGTCAACACCTGGTCATGCTCCCCACTAAGGAATTCCAGGTAATTAAGCATGACTTGGGAAGGGAGACATATTTTCATCAGCAGAGCAGCCACTGGAAGCTATTCATGCTCCTGTCATCCGCCCCTGTGAATCTCAATGGGTCTTCGGCAGATTAAAAACAAAAAGAAGTCATGAAACATAGAAGGGGGCTAGTCTAGGAGAAGGGGACAGGCAGGAATGGAAGGGAGAGAAGAGAGAGTAAGAGTGATGAGTATGATCTAAGTACACTACATACATGTATATACATGCCACAATAAAGCATTATCACAAATAAGAAATATTTAAAACACATATCATAACACAAAACACTTTTTTCCCAAAAGAACATAGCATCCTCCCTAAAAGAAAAAAAACAAAAATCAAACAAAACAAAGCAGAAAACCACCAGGGACAGGACGCTAAGTTAATCAGTCATCACAGGAAAATAGCCATGAATATCTCCTCCAGGAACTAAAAACAACGATCAAAGGAAGAAAGCATCACTCACATAACACTCAATGAATATTGCTAATAAGTTCAATATTTGCATTTATTTAAACATCAACATCAACAACATGGACTGCAATGAAATGTTTGAATTATAGACTTTTAATGTGCTTGCCTTGGGAAAAGATTGAAATATACTTTGTGTATGTGTGTGTGTTCAAATGTGTGAACGAGCAGGAGCTTGTGGAGGCCTTCAGATGTCATCCTTAATTATTCTTTACCTTATTTTCTGAGACAGGTTTCTATGAATCTGGAGCTGGCAAATTCAGCAGGACAGACTTTCTAGAGAGTCTAAGGATTATTCCATCATCACCTGTTCCCAGTGCTACATGAGTGCGCTGGGCATGCTCCCCTGGACTACATGAGTGTACTGGCCATGCTCACCCGGGACTACATGAATGTACTGGCCATGCTCACCTGGGACTACATGAATGTACTGGCCATGCTCACCTGGGACTACATGAGTGCGCTGGGCATGCTCACCCGGGACTACATGAGTGCGCTGGGCATGCTCACCCGGGACTACATGAGTGTACTGGCCGTGCTCACCCGGGACTACATGAGTGTACTGGCCATGCTCACCCGGGACTACATGAGTGTACTGGCCATGCTCACCCGGGACTACATGAGTACACTGGGCATGCTCACCTGGGACTACATGAGTGCACTGGGCATGCTCACCTGGGACTACATGAGTGCACTGGGCATGCTCAGCTGGGACTACATGAGTGCACTGGCCATGCTCACCTGAGACTACATGAGAGTTCTGGGCATGCTCACCTGGGACTACATGAGTGTGCTGGGCATGCTCACCTAAGACTACATGAGAGTTCTGGGCATGCTCACCTGGGACTATATGAGTATACTGGTCATGCTCAGCTGGGACTACATGAGTATACTGGGCATGCTCAGCTGGGACTACATGAGTATACTGGGCATGCTCAGCTGGGACTACATGAGTATACTGGCTATGATCAGCATTTTGACATGGGTTCTTAGGATTAATATCAGTTTCTGATATTTGTGTGGCAAGAAGTTTACTGGTTGAGGTATGTTTCCAGACTTAGAGCTTGTTTTATTACCAATAGAATGGGGGCAATAACCTCTGCCTTGTGTAGTGTTGGAAGAAATAAATTAGGTAGTTCTTAAAAAAAAAAAAAGGATACCTTCCCCACAGGATATGCTCACTAAACAGTTGCTATTATTGCTAGACAGGAGAGGAATTTGCCATCCACAACCTGTTGACCAAACCCTTTATTTTACAAATACAACGTGTTTGGACCACAAACACAGTCATTTTCATATAAACCACAATAGCTTTCCTCTTCGGTAATGGAGTGAGCAGCCAGAGCACGGACCTCACAGTCTCCACAGAAGTAAAACCATGCACAAAAGGTTAAATGTTTTCACAACTAGGGACTCTCAGTTCTTATTTTTAATTTGAAGAGATGAAGGACACACTAAAAGTGGTTCAAAGATGCACCCAGTAATTACAAAGTTTGCCAGGGATGGGCAGCAACATAAAACATCCCTTTCTGCAGACTGACTGAAATTTGGGAGTGAGGTCTCAGGGAGGTGCATGCTCATATTCTCAGACTCTGGTGACAGAGGCAAGAGAATTGTCACAAATTTGAAGCCAGCCTTAGCCACTTAGGAGTTCTAGCTAGCCAGAGCTACACAGAGAGACCCTGTCTCAAAAATCAAGCCAAAGGGGTCTGGGAAATGGCCCAATAGATAAAAGAGCTTGTCATTCAAACCTGGCAATCTGAATCCAATTCCTGGAACCTATGTTTTCCAAAGTTAACTATAGCACACACATCTGTGATGTGGGATTCCCCTCTGTAAGCTGTGACTATGTTTTATTACCATTGGTTAATAAAGAAGCTACTTTTGCCTAAGACAGGGCAGAATAGAACTAGGCAGGGAAAACTAAACTGAATGCAGGGAGAAAGAGTCAGGCAGACACCACGGAGCTGTTGAAGGAGAAAGATGCCAGAATTTTACTGGTAGGCCACAGCCTCATGGTGGTATATAGATTAATAGAAATGCGTTAATTTAAGATGTAAGAGCCATTCACCAAGAAAACTCATAATTAATAGAGTTTCTGTGTGATTATTTGGGTCTGGGTGGCCAGTGAACAAATGTGCAGTCTCTGTTTACACATTGTAATTCCAGCACACCTACAGAGAGATGGAAGCTGGACATCAGAAAACCACCCAGAAGTACACAGGACATTCTTCTGGAGTATACAGCATGGCTGAAATAAGAAAGACTCGGCCATAACAAGTAAAAAACCAACTCCAGTACATCCTCTGACCTCCACACAGGCACTGTGGTGTGTGCATGTGTGCACACACACGTGCAGACACATAGACTAACAAGATAATAAAGACAAACCAAAGAAAGAGAACAAAGCTCCATAAGTGATAACCAAACCAAATCAAGGCCAACATGTACTGTGGGCATGCATAGGGCCTTTCAAAGGTTGCCTTGCAGAGATTCCAGCACAGAGTCATTTGTTCTTCCCAAATGGGGAACATTAGAAGACCCAACTGTTCCCACCAGCATCAGGGAATATCATTCAAAGCAATTTTCGCTCCCTAAGAGGAGCAACTGGTTCCATATTCACTAGTCATCCTCAATCATTTCATCAAGCTGTCAAGTGTGTGTGTGTGTGTGTGTGTGTGTAGAGGTAGGGGTGGGGGTTTGGGGGTTGTTATAATCAAAAGGACATGGGGAGGGTACAAAGCACTTAACAAGCATTTCAGCTATTAAAAAATTGAACAAAGAGTATTTAAAAGCCCTACAGTGAGATTTCAAATTATAGAAACATAAAATTGAAACATTTTTCTGTGCCTCTCCACATGAAAGAATGAGTCCTAATCCTTTCATTTGTTTATACTGGATGCGGATCTTTCCACAACACTCCAGTGCATGTAACCCACCATACACACTATTAACAAACATTTGCTTTACAAACATAAATGGGTAGCTCAGCGCTGACATATTGTTCTGTAATTCTCTTTATTTCCACAGGACCCTCCTCTGGTTGGACAGCAAATGAAAGCAGTACTGAGTGTGTTCTGACTGTGTTTGGTAGCTCTGTTCCTGTTTTTTTTTTTTTTCTTTTTCTTTTTGGCCTACTTCTGTCCTGTCCTCCTTTGACGGAACAGGTTCATTCTCTCTCTAAATATTCTGCTAATGTCTGGCCCTGCCTCACTGTTCTTTTAAAGTTTCTCTCCCCAACACTCCTCGTTCTCATTCCCTTTCTTGTTTATGGAAAATGAGTGTCTTCTGCAGTAACTGTCTTGGTGAACAGGGACTCTCTCCACTGTCTGGTCATGGTGTATCCCCAAGAAATCCCCACAAGCAGCGCCTGCGTGTATCCCACCCTCTTCTAGTCCTCCCATAAGAGAATATTCTTAAATTCTTATTCAATCCATGTATGCCTGCATTTCTCCTTTCTCTCTGGCATAGTGTTCCATCACATGGAAGGAACCATTTATGACTTAATTTTTGCCATTGAGGGCAATTTCAGTTCTTTACAATCGCTTTTCGTACCACAAACGCCCTTGCAATGTACACCTAAGACTTACAGGAATACATGAAGCAGAAGAGAGACCAGGAACTGGTATTTCTGGAACTCAGAAGATATATGTTTAGTTTCTGTTTAAAAAGAGCTAATGAGTCTCCTAAGAAAAATATGCCACTGAGTCAAAACTCCAGACATGAGATATTAGCTTTAAAATATTTGTCAGTAGTGTTACCTGATTGCCATGCCATTTCATTTCCATTGCTAATATACTTTTATTTTCATTTGGGTAGTCCTAGATTTTTCTACTGTGGTTTGTTTATACATAATATTCTATCATTTTTCTTTTGAGTTGTCATTATTAATTTATACACATTACATATATAATATATTTAATATATATGTATTGCATAGTATTATATAGATTTGATATATTTGTGGACGTTAGAATAGGAATATTTTTCCTGGGCGTTGTTTACTTTTTGACTCTATGATGTCTTCTATTTAGGGTTACTGTTTATGGATTTAGCTTTACTCAGTTGTTTCCTTTAAGATTTTAGAATTTTGTGTCTGTTTAAGATACTTTGCCCATCGGAATGTTATAGCAATTCTTCAAATTGTTCTAAAAAATTCTTCAAAAGTGTTCTTATCTTTAAACACAGTACCTGTCTGAAATTTACTTGTTTTTTTTTTTTTTTTTTTTTTTTTTTTTGGGTTTGAAAGACAGGGTTTCTCTGTAGCTTTGGTGCCCGTCCCGGAACTAGCTCTTGTAGACCAGGCTGGCTTCGAACTCCCAGAGATCCTCCTGCCTCTGCTTCCCGAGTGTTGGGATTAAAGGCGTACGCCACCACCGCCTGGCTGAAATTTACTTTTGATTATGTTATTGGTTCTTTCTGTATTTAAGAACCCTATTGATGTCTTTCCTGAGTTCAAATGAAATAGATTGTCATTAAATTCATTTCCAGCTCCATCTTTTCGGGTGTCTGAGCCAGGACCAGCCTGTCCTAGCTGCTGCTTTAAAGTTTGATAGTCATGTCACCCTTCACAGACATGTCACCCTTCACCCTTAAAGAATTTCCTCCCATTAGTTGTTCTTGTCAGAGTCTATCAAATACTCAGATGGAATTTTTATTTAATTGCCTTCTGCTTTCAGGAATTGATCTCGTTTTTCCACTGTCGCTTGCTCCACCCACAGACACTGTGTCATGCCTAGTGCATGGCTCTACTGTCCAATCAAGTTTCATGGTGGCCTTGAAAATCACAAGGTCATAATTGGTTACATTTACAGATATCTGCAGCGTTTGTTCTTAGAATGTGTGTCTTTTCCCTTGTTACACTTTCCTAGTTAGTCACTGCTAGTTTGTAGACGTTCCAGCTCTTTTTATTTTTATATTATGTACTAGAGAACAAGCTAGTTTGTAAAGCTTTTCTATTAAGGACTTTGGGGTTTACGAACCACACTCTTCAGACAGGAGACGGACTGTGCGTCCTTCTGTGAAACTCTATGGCGACTCCTCCATTATTTGCATTACGCAATGACACACAGCCATTGTACAGTGACCGATGAATGGCGACTCCTCCATTATTTTCATTATGCAATGATACACAGCCGTTACATGGGGACTGCAGACAGATCTTTGCACGTGTTACAATTTCGTCCACTTGAACACTTCTAGGCTTCAAGAGCCAAAGTAACTTTTACCACAGGAATAGAAGACATGGGTGCTCTCCCATGACTTCCAGTTTGCCAATGTTTTGTTTCCTTGTCACCTAGGAATGGATATGCTACTCTCAGAGGTCATTAAGATGCCTATGCGAATACTTCCCTTTTATTTTTTTTAAATAAAGAATTACCTTAAAGTTCAAAGAAATCATTGACATGAGACCTTCTTTGTACCACTTGAATAGACTTTGCTTGACAATTATTTGCTGCAGTATACAGCATATCACTGGTGTGTGTGTGTGTGTGTGTGTGTGTGTGTGTGTGTGTGTGGTGTACATATGGAAGCGAGAGGACAACCCTGGGTGACATTCCTCAGGAGGAGTCCATCCATATAGCTTTTTTGAGACAAGGACTTTTGATGGGGGAGTGATTTCTTAATAATAAAGAAACTGCCTCGGCCCTCATAGGACAGAAAATTAGGTAGGCGGAGTAGACAGAAGAGAATTCTGGGAGAAAGAAGCTTAGTGGAAGAGTCGCCATGATGCTCCCACTCCAGACAGACGCAGGTTAAGAATGGGTTAGAACAATATGTAAGAGCTAGCCAATAAGAAACTGGACCTAGCCGGGCCAGACAGTGTTTGAAAGAATACAGTTTCCGTGTAATTATTTCTGGGTATAAACTAGCCATGCGGGCGGCCGGGTGCCGGGGACGCAGCCCTGCCGCTCCTATTTCAACAGATGGCGCCCAGACGTGATGGGCAAAATCCACTTAAAAACCTGAGAGGGCTTAAAAAGGAGAGAGAGGGAATTTAAGACAGCTTTTTGCTGTTTCTGGGTTGCGTGCCGCAAAGAAATTGTCCTGACTCGGCAGCAGGAAAAAACTGGCTGTTTTAAAATGCCGGCTTTCTGGGCTGTGCCGCCATTGTGATCTCTGTCTGGCTCCGGCGGGAGACAGAGCTTATGAATGGAGCATTTGGATTAAAGTGCTACGATTTGTTTGATGGCAACTAGACTGCTGTGTGCCTAAAAGGGGGACATTGTGTGCCGCAGCTCAGAGGCACAAGCAGCTCCGCCATGCTAATGGTGCAATGTGCAAGGATCAGAGGCACGA
>NW_026068005.1:2248653-2252433 GCF_014885135.2 Alexandromys fortis | reverse complement strand
CTCCAGACAGACGCAGGTTAAGATCCTCTCTGGTAAGCCAACTCATGGGCTACACAGAATATTAGAAATGGGTTAGAACAATATGTAAGAGCTAGCCAATAAGAAACTGGACCTAGCCGGGCCAGGCAGTGTTTGAAAGAATACGGTTTCCGTGTAATTATTTCTGGGTATAAACTAGCCATGCGGGCGGCCAGGTGCCGGGGACGCAGCCCTGCTGCTCCTATTTCAACAGACTTTCACTGGTCTGTGTGCACCAACTAGGCCAGGCTGTCTGTCCAGGAAGTCTCGGGGATCCACCTGTCTGCTCCCCAGCATTAGGATCATAAGCATGCACCAGTGTGCTCAGCTTTTTCCGTGGGACTGAACGAGGGTCTTCATTCTTGCAGAGCGGGCCCTTTACTACGCAGTCATTCCCAGCTCCCAAATTCTTCTAGCCTCATGGAGAAAGTTCACTAGGCCCTGTCAGCCTAAGGTCCTGCAGCCACCACCAACTGTGCGTGCCACTCGGTAGACAGCTGATGGGCACCCTGCCTGTGCCAGGCCTGTTCTAGTTAGTAGAGTTGTACTAGTTAGTAGAGTTGGCTTCCTCTTCCCTGAGACTATTTTTTTGTCTTCCTTAGACCTTTGATTCTGTTAATAAAATGTTCCCCTTATCTATAGTTCACACCGTTTCCTAATTCCGAATGCCATTTACCTCCATCTCTACCCTCTTTTCCCCCAGGTCTGCTGTGTTCACACTCCTTTGTTTAGGAGATCTGTGTTGACGTTTTCCCCACTTTCCTGCTTTTAATGGGCTGATTAATTTTTTGTTCCAATTTTCATTCAAATTATCCTCATCAGAGCATTATTATATTTTTCCTTTTAATCTTTAACTGCCAGTTAATTTAATGTCAATTAATTTTATCTAAGCAACATCCATAAAACTTTAAAATTGAACTTTAACTAAATGCTTTGCATTAAAAAAAACACCAAGTTTCTTAGCCCATTTTTCCCCACTTTCACAGTGTCTCCCTGATCACCTCTTTCCCATGATTCCTGGCTTTAATATTAATTAGGAAAAAGTAATCACTAGTAAGGCTCATAGCTACTGCATATCAGACATTTTTCTAACAAACAGGCAGTTCCTGACTTCTGATATCAGATTTAAGACTTTCCAGTTTCAAGGTTGTGCAAAAGCTACATGCATACACAATTTTGTGTATTTACACAACACCCAGGGGAGACAAAATAATGCTCGTTTGTAATACTTGCTTAATTCCCTACACACAATCCTCCTTTGTTTGCCTTGTTAAAGATTTTCTTTGCTACTTTAACAACTGTTATGTTTATGCATGTATATATGAGACTGTGTGTCTCTGTGTGTTCCACATGTGTACAGATACTCATGGAGACCTGATGAGGAATCAGACTCCCTGGACTTATCGGCAGTTGTGACCCGACTGACATGGGTGCTGGGAACTGAACCAGGGTCCCCTGCAAGAGGAGCGAGTGCTAACCGCTGGGCCATCTCCAGTTCCTCCAGGAATAGCTAACCTGATTTCTGACCACTCTCTCATCGTATTTTCCTCCCTGACCGCACATGCCAATGTGTGCTGATCTGCTTATCTAGAGTAGTTTAGATCTCTTGTTCTTCCACTGCTGTTTCATCTCATTTGAATTTAGTATTTGCCAGGTTAGCTGGGGTTTTTATTTGTTTGTTCTCATCATTAATTCCACTGGCCTGGAATTCATCAACTAGTCTAGGCTGGCCAGCCAGTGAGCCCCAGGGAACCTCCTGCCTCTCTGTCACCAGCACTAGAATAACAAGTGTGTACCACCACACTTGGCTGTTTTCATGTGTGCTCTGGGGATCCAACTCATGTTCTCATGAGACAAGAGTTCTCTTCATTAATTTAATGTCCCCACTATTCTTTGGCCTTGCCTAGTTTGCTTTTTGTTGCTCTGTGTGATAAAAACGTATCACAGCAAAGAGAAACTTGGAGGGGAACAGATTTATTTCATCTTATACTTGCAGGTAACAGCGAGGGAACAGAGGGAAATTGAGGCTGGAACCTGGAGGCAGGAACTGAAGCAGAAGCCATGGAGGAGTACTGTACCTGGTTTGCTTCCCATAGCTTCCTCAGCCTGCTTTCTAATACATTCTATCACCACATGCCCAGGGATGGTACCACTCCCAGTGGGCTGTGCCTGCTTGTGTCAATCATTAATCAAGACAATACTATACATACTTGCCTATGGGCCAAAATTACAGAGGCATTTTTTCCCCCAACAAGACTCATTCTTCCCAGATGGGTCTAGGTTTGTATCAATCTGGTTACCCAGCATGGGCCCTAAAGCATTTACATCTAAGGCTTCTCAACAACGATGACGACAACGAAGCCCTCATTAAAGAAGCTTCCTTTTTGCAACCGATGGAGACTATTACAGATATCCTAATGGGTACAAATGTAGGGAACCGACTCTGGGGTACCCATCCCCAACCGACACAAGTGATGTCCTCGTGGGGATACAGATACATGTTCTGGAAACCCAACACATGCGATTACCTACTAAGTCACCTCTCAAGCTCCAGGCAGTGTACTTCACATATTGTAGGGTAACAGGGCCAACTGAGGAAGGAAAACCAACGGATCCCTGACTCTGAACCCAGAGCTAGTGAAAGAAACACTTTTAGGCCTGAACCCAGAACCAAAGAAATATGCCCTGACTCTGAAACCAGTGCCAAAGAAACACACTTTGTCCCTAGAATCAGACCCAGTAAAAGAAATATGCCCTGGCCCCAAGCTTAGAGCCAATAGGTTCAAAAGAACTAACCGGTGAAAGAAACACAGTTTGATACTGAAATCAGAGCCATCTCTGTCCCTGGCCAACTAAACTAACCAATCCCTGAGCAGGAAAAACTAACCAATCCCTATTTCCCCCAGGAAAACTCCGCCCCTAAGAATCTCTAATAAGTCCTTCTGCCTATTCAGTTGTGGGTGGTCTTTCACCACCCTGAAGGAGGGAGTTATTCTCTCGGACTCCTCCTTCCCAAATAAATCTCTTTCTCAAAAGAGTCTTGGGTGACTATCTTCATTTGCTTGTGCAGAACAGAACCTTCCTGGAACGTCCCTTAGGGGACTGAGCTGAAAAACCTTGCTTAGATGCTCCCTTGTGGGAGGGGGTGAGCAAGGCTGAGCAGAAGAGAAAAACCTTGCTAGGATGCTTCCTTGGGGGCGTTGAACAAGACTGAGCAGAAAAAGTAACAACTTTTCTCAGGAGCCAGAGGAGACTGCTACATTTCTTCAGGGGAGCAGAGTCAGTAGTAGCAACTATCCAGGAGAGGAGGATTGCTATATCCTATAGGGAGACTATTCCCCACCACACCCCAACTTCAGGTAGCCTGGCTTCCAGATAAGTCAAGAAATCTTACCCTCTAGTGCTGAGCTGTCCTATTGTGTCCCCAGCCTCCAGAGCTGTCCTACTGTGGCTCTACCCCTCCAAAGGTATCCTACTGAGGACCTAGCCTTCCAGAGCTGTCTTATTGGAGCTCTATCCTCCAGGGCTGAGCTGTTCTATTGCGGCTCCAGCCTCCAGAGCTGTGCTATTGAAGCTCTGGGTAGCCTGGATTCCTGACAAGTCAGGACACCTTTTCTTCCTGGTTGAGATGTCCTAATGTGGCTCCAGTCCCCAGAGCTGTGTCCTATTGAGACTCTAAGTATAGTCTGGACTCCTGATAGGTCAGGATAACTTTGCAGCTTCAGAGCTGTATCTCTCTCTCTCTCTCTCTCTCTCTATATA
>NW_026068005.1:2243875-2248584 GCF_014885135.2 Alexandromys fortis | reverse complement strand
CTATATATACTATAATTTATTTCATTATTAATTACCTTATGTTCATGTGTAAGCATATGCTCAATGTGATTTATTTCACATCCTCTCTAATGATTGACAGCTTCCTGTTTTCACTTCATATATCTTGGAGGTTGACTTGGTAAGTAAACACAGTTTAATGATTGTATTAATTGATAGCATGACACAGTACAGACTGAGGGAAATATAATTGCCTGTTGGACACTTAGATGGTCATAGTATGTTTCTACTGCAGATATAACGCTCGTACAGGAATGACAGTGTCCGTGGACACAACACAGAGGATTATAACGCCAAAAGGAAGTAACCACTCAAGAACTGCTGTACTTACCAGCAGTTAAAACAATTATTTTCAGTGTGTGTGTGTGTGTGTGTGTGTGTGTTTGTCTGTGTCTGCTTGTGGACACGCATATGGGAGTGCAAGTGTCCACGAGGGCCTGAAGAGGACATCAGGTTCACTCGGTTGGGAGCCGCCTGGCATGGGTGCTGGGAAACTGGACTTAACTGCTCTGTCGAAGCCAACCCTACTGTCCTGAAGTTTGCAATTTCAATGGCTGTGCATGGGGTTGCCTGCTTCACTCCACCTCTGACAACACTGAACATTATCATAGTTTTATTCATGCCCATATGCTAGGCGGAAAAAAAGTGGCTTGCAGTTTTTATATACTGTTTACAAGAGAAGGCAGCAGTCTCCTTCCCTAGATTTCTCAGTCATTTGTGTTTTCTCTTTTTAACTCAGCTCCTTTTCTGTTTTACAGTCCATAATTTTATGACTATAATTCATAGGAATTACTAGTATACTTCAGCCTTTAATCTTCAGCTGTAACATTACGACCTTTTCTTCTGGTCTGCTTTCTGTCTTTGCCTATTGGTCAGAGGGCATTTGGTCAACTAAACTTTAAAATATCAGTTTAATAAAATTTATTGATTTAATAAAATTTAACAATGCTTTTCTTAGTGATTTCTTGGTTTTCTATCCTATTTGAAAAGTATCCAATCTACTAGAATTGAATAAAAGGACGGCTCCATTTACTGTGGGGTTCTTAGCTACTTACATTGTTTTGGAGCTTTAGGAAATAAACACATGTAAATTTGGACCCAGCAAGATGGCTCATGGATAAAGATATGCTTGCTAAACCAAACAACTTGATTTTATCCCTTGGACCAACCTGGTAGGAGAGAAAAGCTTCCTGTCGGGCTTCTTTTGTTTCTCAGGCACTCACTGAGGCATGTATGTACCTTGTCCTCTGGCTGTCTCATACACACACACACACACACACACACACACACACACACACACACATGAGCATGCATGCATGCACATGCATACACACAAAATACATCAATCAACAGATGCAATGGTGCTACCGTGTATTCTGATGTACTAGAGAAGACTTACATTCATGTAGTCCTGTGTAGTTCTTTGGTGTATTTTGTTGCTGTTTGTTTGTTTGTTTTTTGAGATAGGGTTTCTCTGTTAAGTCCTGGTTTGGACTCAGCATGTTGCTTTAATGTTTTCTTAACACTCACTGTGCTTGTCTTACGGATACACAATATATTTCCATCTCTTAATTTCTTCCTTTAGTGTCCCATTAAATATTTTGCTTCATCCATTTTAGATCTTACACATTCCTTATCCGGTCCTATTACTTGGTACTTTATAGTCCTTATTTACTTTACAAATGGAATCTCTTGTCAGCTACATTTCAAATTGATTTTTATTGATACATAAGAAATGAATTAGCCCTGTGTGTTTTGCTATTATTAGTCGACCCCAGTGACTTCATTTGTTTTCGAAGTTTCAGAGATTCTTTACACATTTTCTTCCCTGCTTATGAAGTTCCTGTTTTCCAGTATTAAGCACTGAAGTTTGATATGTTAGATTTACCAATTAAGTTTTAGAATTGGGATTTACCCATCAAAATTCTTCACAGATCTGGAGAAGACAATAATCAACTTTATATGGAAAAACAAAAAACCCAGGATAGCCAAAACAATCTTATACAATAAAGGAACGTCTGGAGGCATTACCATCCCTGACTTCAAACTCTATTACAGAGCGACAGTATTGAAAACAGCTTGGTATTGGCATAAAAACAGAGAAGTCGACAAATGGAATCAAATAGAAGACCCTGACTTTAACCCACAAACCTATGAGCACCTGATTTTCGATAAAGGAGCTAAAAGTATACAATGGAAAAAAGAGAGCATCTTCAACAAATTGTGCTGGCAAAACTGGATGTCAAACTGTAGAAGAATGAAAATAGACCCATATCTATCACCATGCACAAAACTCAAGTCCAAGTGGATTAAAGACCTCAATATCAGTCCAAACACTCTGAACCTGATAGAAGAGAAAGTGGGAAGTACTCTACAACACGTGGGCACAAGAGACCACTTCCTACGTATAACCCCAGCAGCACAGACAGTAAGGGCCTCATTGAATAAATGGGACCTCCTGAGACTGAGAAGCTTCTGTAAAGCAAAGGACACTGTCACTAAGACAGAAAGGCAACCCACTGACTGGGAGAAAATCTTCACCAACCCCGCAACTGACAAAGGTCTGATCTCCAAAATATATAAAGAACTCAAGAAACTAGACCGTAAAAGGCTAATCAACCCAATTATAAAATGGGGCACTGAGCTGAACAGAGATCTCTCAACAGAAGAAGTTCAAATGGCCAAAAGACACCTAAGGTCATGCTCAACTTCCTTAGCGACCAGGGAAATGCAAATCAAGACAACTTTAAGATACCATCTTACACCTGTCAGAATGGTGAAAATCAAAAACACCAATGATAGCCTTTGCTGGCTTGTGGACAAAGGGGTACACTCATCCATTGCTGGTGGGAATGCAAACTTGTGCAACCACTTTGGAAAGCAGTGTGGAGGTTTCTCAGGAAATTCGGGATCAACCTACCCCTGGACCCAACAATACCACTCTTGGGAATATACCCGAGAGGCCTTATCATACAACAAAAGTCTATGCTCTACTATGTTCATAGCAGCATTGTTTGTAATAGCCAGAACCTGGAAACAACCTAGATGCCCTTCAATTGAAGAATGGATGAAGAAAGTATGGAATATATACATATTAGAGTACTACTCAGCAGTAACAAACAAGGACTTCTTGAAGTTTGCAGGCAAATGGATGGAAATAGAAAACACTATCCTGAGTGAGGTAAGCCAGACCGAAAAAGAGGAACATGGGATGTACTCACTCATATTTGGTTTCTAGCCATAAATAAAGGACAATGAGCCTATAATTCAGGTTCTTAGAGAAGCTAAATAAGAAGGAGAACCCAAAGAAAAATATATAGGCATCCTCCTGAATATTAACCTTCATCAGGCGATGAAAGGAGACAGAGACAGAGACCCACATTGGAGCACCGGACTGAAATCTCAAGGTCCAAATCAGGAGCAGAAGGAAAGCGAGCACGAGCAAGGAACTCAGGACCGCGAGGGGTGCACCCACACACTGAGACAATGGGGATGTTCTATCAGGAACTCACCAAGGCCAGCGGGCCTGGGTCTGAAAAAGCCTGGGTTAAAGCTGGTCTCGCTGAACATAGTGGACAATGAGGACTACTGAGACCTCAAGAACAATGACAATGGGTTTTTGATCATACTGCATGTATTAGCTTTGTGGGAGCCTAGGCAGTTTGGATGCTCACCTTACTAGACCTGGATGGAGGTGGGTGGTCCTTGGACTTCCCACAGGGCAGAGAACCCTGATTGCTCTTTGGGCTGACAAGGGAGCGGGACTTGATTGGGGGAGGGGGAGAGAAAGGGGAGGCGGCGGTGGGGAAGAGACAGAAATCTTTATCAAATTAAAAAAAAAAAGAATTGGGATTTAGACCAAGGCATCACAGATAGGTTCCCATCATAGTGTTTCATGCTAATTCTCAATATTTAATCAGTTTTCAATGACTCACACTCTCTATTCTTTTTGTTAGCACAAACAAAACTCTAGGAAAAAATAATATTCTCTAGTTTCTTCCCCAGACTGAACTCTATATACTGAGATTAGAAATATTTGAGTGGTTTAAGTCACATAACCTGATACCTGGAAAGTGGGAAAACAGAATTAATTTCTAAATGATCCTTATAATTTCTAACATACACAACACAAAAGCAGCTTGACCTGTGGACGGTGCAGGGGGCCTGAGCTTCATCTGCTTTATTATCACATCTGAAGAGCGGTGTGGTGTCTTGTGAGTGTGTCTGAGAAGGACCAAGTCTGTACTATGAAAATACTGTTTGTTTCCAATCGTGTGCCTTTAAAAAGAGATGGTCTATGATGGTTGGTGTCGTCAGCTCATCAGGATCTAGAATTGCCTGGGTGAACGGCTCCTGATGGTCTTTGGGGATTCTCTTGATTAAGTTAATGGAAGTGCCCACTATAGGTGGCATCATTTCCTACTTGGGATGCTGGATGCTCTCAGAGGAGAAGGGAGCCAAGCATGAGCAAGCAAGCATGCACTCATCAGTTTCTTATTTGAGCGCAGAGTCTATGTAAGCAGCTGCTTCGAGTTCCTGGTACCTTCCCTTCCCTGCTCTGACTGATTGCACCTTGAACTGAAAACTGAAATAAACTTTGTCTCCCTTGAATTGCTCGGTCAGAATACTTTATCATAGCCACAGAAAAGGAAACTAAGATGTGATCACATTTCTATCCTTTTTTTTTTTTT